>NC_046172.1:105091459-105116550 GCF_011064425.1 Rattus rattus
AAAAAAAAAAAAAAAAAAAAAAAGCAAAATAAAAAAAAAATAAAATGTTCATTAATGCAAAAGAAGAAAAGTAATATTAATCAATAGGCTATAGTTCACAAAGCAAATAGCTTTAATATCTGTGAACATTTTATAAGCCTAATTATTCTATTACCTAACCTCTAATACACTCAAAAATGGCAGAGATAGATTCTCTCCTCAGGAAAATATCATAAGCTCAGTAACATTATATCCTGCTATTTATGCCATGATTTTAATAATTAGGGAATCTGTAAGTTTCTCATTCTGTATTATGTGGCCCAAGTAACATGGCATCTTTAAAAACCTGACTTGTTGGCTATTTAACAGTAAGGCTCTAAGTTTCATATTCAGTAGGAGTTATAAAGGAAGCCTATAAATTGTTGCAATGTGGTAAGCAACCTTGAAGCATTATTAAAACAACAGTGAGCCTCATTCTAGGCATGCTCTCATTGAAATAACCCCAAACTATTTTCAGCTGACCCTCCCCCCAAAGACAGGGTTTGGATTTGCTATTTCTGTACACCAGCTTTTCTTTTTATTGGCCCTACTTACAAACTTCCATCCCTGCAACTGAAGAAAAACGTGTCCTACTTTGAGAACTCTAGTTACTCAAGACATAATTCCAAAATTGACAAATGGAACCTTATGAAATTAAAGGTGTAGGGATTGCCTGCAACTGGAGCTGACCTTGTGACAAAGCTCTCTGTACCCAGATTCTGTGGGTAGACAGTTGGATTCTCAGAAGTGCAGAAGACTCCTGGGAAACTGAAATTGAAACCACTCACCCGCTCACATTCCTGTTGAAGGAACCCAGCTGGAGCCCTCAGGACACAGGAACTGAAGAGCAGTCAGTACAAGATCCTTCCGGTTTTCTATCTGTACCCAGAGCTGACCCTGTGACATAGCTCTCTGTACCCGGACCATGCTGAGAGAAAGCCAGTCTCCAGGAATGCTGACATACAGGCTTACAGGAGGGTCAAGCCACAATCAGAGACATCAAGATCAGCTAACACCAGAGGTAACCAGATGGCGAGAGGCAAGAACCTAAGCAACAGAAACCAAGCCTTAGCATCATCAGAACCCAGTTCCCCCACTACATCAAGCCCTGGATACCCCAACACACTGGAAAAGCAAGATTCTAATTTAAAATCACATCTCATGATTATGTTAGAGGATTTTAAGAAGGACATAAATAACTCCCTCAAAGAAACCCAGGACAACACAGGTAAACAGGTAGAAGCCCTTAAAGAGAAAACACAAAAATCCGTTAAAGAATTACAGGAAAAAAACAACCAACAGGTGAAAAAATTGAGACAAAGCCATACAGGATATAAAATGGAAATAGAAACAATAAAAGAAATCACAAGGAGACAACCTGGAATGAAAACCTGGAAGAGATGAAAGTCACAGATGCAAGCATCATAACAGAATCTGAGAATGAAGAGAGAATCTCAGGGCAGAAGACACCATAGAGAATATTGATAAAATAGTCAAAGAAAATGCAAAATGCAAAAAGCTCCAACCCAAAAACACCCAGGAAATCCAGGACACAATGAGAAGATCAAACCTGAAAACTAAGTACAGAAGAAAAAGATTTCCAACTTAAAATGCCAAAAAATATCTTCAACAAAATTATGAAGAAAATTTCCTAACCTAAAGAAAGAGATGTATAAACATTCAAGAAACCTATAGGACCTCAAATAGATTGGACCAGAAGAGAAATTCCTCCCATCACATAATATTCAAAACACCAAATGCAAAAAATAAAGCAAGAATATTAAAAGCAGTAAGAGAAAAAATGTCAAGTAACATATAAAGGCAGACCTATCAGAATTACACCAGACCTCCCACCAGAGAATATGAAAGCCAGAAGATCCTGGGCAGATTTCATACAGAGCCTAAGAGAACACAAATGCCAGCCCAGTCTATTATATCCAGCAAAACTCTCAATTACTATAGATTGAGAAACCAAGATATCCCATGACAAAACCAAATTTACACAATATCGTTCCACAAATCCAGCCCTACAAAGGATAATAGATGGAAAACTCCAACACAAGGCGAGAAACTATACCTAGAAAAAGCAAGAAAGCAATCTCCTTGCAATGAACCCAAAAGAAGATAGCCACACAAACATAATTCCACCTCTAACAACAAAAATAATAGGAAACAGCAATCATTGGTCCCTAGTATCTCTCACCATCAATGGACTCAATTCCCCAATAAAAAGACATATACTAACAGACTGGCTACATGAAGGGGACCCAGCATTTTGCTGCATAAAGGAAATGCACCACAGTGACAAAGGCAGACACTACCTCACAGTAAAAGGCTGAAAAACAATTTTCTGAGAAAACAATCCCAAGAAACAAGCTGGAGTAGCCATTTTAATGTCGAATAAAGTTGACTTTCAACCAGAAGTTATCAAAAAAAAAAGGGTAAAGAAGGACACTTTATATTCAACAAGGAAAATTCCACCAAGATGAGCTAATAATCTTGAATATCTATGCCCCAAATACAAGGGCACCTACATTCTTAAAAGAAACCTTACTTAAGCTCAAAGCACACATTGCACCTCACAAAATAACAGTAGGAGATTTCAACACCCCACTCTCATCAAGGGACAGATCATGAAAACCGAAATTAAACAGAGACACAGAGAAACTAACAGAACTTATGAACCAGATTTAACAGATATTTATAGAACACCTTAAGACAAAAGAATAAACGTTCTTCTCAGGACCTCATGGAACTTTTTCCAAAATTAACCACATAATCAGTCACAAAACAGGCCTCAACAGATTCAAGAAGATTGAAACCATCCCAAGCATCCTATCAGATCACCACAGACTACTGCTGGGCTTCATAAGCAACAGAAAGCCCACATCCATATGGAAGCTGAAGAACACTCTATTCAATGATAACCTGGTCGAGGAAGAAATAAAGAAATTAAAGACTTTTTAGAATTTAATGAAAATGAAAGCACAACATACCAAAATTTATAGGAAAAGATGAAGGCAGTGCTCATACAAATCTTATAGCTCTGAGTGTCTGCAAAACAAAAACTAGGGAGAACATACACCATCAGCCTAACAGCACATCTGAAAGATCTAGAACAAAAAGAAGCAAATGCACTCAAGAAGAAGACAGCAGGAAATAATCGAACTCAGAGCTGAAATCAACCAAGTAGAAACAAAGAGAACTATACAAAGAAACAACAAAACCAGCAGCTGGTTCTTTGAGAAAACCAACAAGACAGATAAACCCTAAGTCACACTAACAAAGGACACAGAGACAGTATCCAAATTAACAAAATCAAAAATGAAAAGTGAGACATAACAACAGAAACTGAAGAAGTTTTTAAAAAATTATCAGAACCCACTACAAAAGTCTATATTCAACAAATCTGGAAAATCTGGATGAAATGGACAATTTTCTAGACAGATACCAGGTACCAAAGTTAAATCAGAATCAGATAAACCATCTAAACAGCCCTATAACTCCTAAAGAAATAGAAGCAGTCATTAAAAAGTCTCCCTAGCAAGAAAAACCCAGGACTAGATGAGGTTAGTGCAGAATTCTATCAAACCTTCATAGAAGGTCTAATGCCAATATTGTCCAAACTATTCCACAAAATAGAAACAGAAGGAATGCTACGCAATTCCTTCTTTGAAGCCACAATTAGGCATATACCTAAACCACACAAAGACCCAACAAAAATAGAGGACTTCAGACCAATTTCCCTTATGAATATCAATCAAAAATAATCAATAAAATTCTCACAAATCGATTCCAAGAACACATCAAAACAATCATCCTTCATGATTAAGTAGGCTTCATCCAAAGGTATGCAGGGATGGTTCAATATATGGAAATCCATCAACTAAATCCTCTATGTAAACAAACTCAAAGAAAAACACCACATGATCATCTCATTAGATGCTGAGAAATCATTTAACAAAATTCAACATCCTTCATGTTAAAAGTCTTGGAAAAATCAGGAAATCAAGGCCCATACCCAAACATAGTAAAAGCAAGATACAGCAAACCAGTAGCCAATATCAAATTAAATGGAAAGAAACTTGAAGTAATCCCACTAAAATCAGGAACTAGACAAGGCTGCCCACTCCCTCCCTATTTATTCAATATATTACTCAAAGGCCTAGCCAGAGCAATCAGAAAACAAAAGGAGATCAGAGGGATACAAATTGGAAAGGACGAAGTCAAAATATCACTATTTGCAGATGATATGATAGTGTACTTAAGTGACCCCAGAAGTTCCACCAGAGAACTACTAAGCCTGACAAACAACTTCAGCAGAGTGGTTGGATATAAAATTAACTCATATAAATCAGTAACCTTCCTCTACTCAAAGGATAAACAGGCTGAGAAAGAAATTAAGGAAATGACACCCTTCATAATAGTCCCAAATAATATAAAATACCTTGGTGTGACTCTAACCAAGCAAGTGAAAGATCTGTATGACAAGAACTTCAAGTCTCTGAAGAAAGAAATTAAAGAAGATTTCAGAAGATGGAAAGATCTCCCATGCTCGTGGATTGGCAGGATTAATATAGTAAAAATGGCCATTTTACCAAAAGCGATCTACAGATTCAATGCAATCCCCATCAAAATTCCAATCCAATTCTTCATAGAGTTAGACAGAACAATTTGCAAATTCATCTGGAATAACAAAAAAAAAAACAAAAAAAACAAAACAAAAAAACCAAAAAAAACCCAGGATAGCAAAACTATCCTCAACAATAAAAATTTCTGAGGGAATCAGCAGCCCTGAACTCAAGCTGTATTACAGAGCAATAGTGATAAAAACTGCATGGTACAGAGACAGACAGATAGACCAGTGGAATAGAATTGAAGACCCAGAAATGAACCCACACACCTATGGTCACTTGATTTTTGACAAAGGAGCCAAAACCATCCAATGGAAAAAAGATAGCATTTTCAGCAAATGGTGCTGGTTCAACTGGAGGTCAGCATGTAGAAGAATGCAGATCAATCCATTCTTATCACCCTGTACAAAGCTCAAGTCCAAGTGGATCAAAGACCTTTACATAAAACCTGATACACTCAAACTAGTAGAAGAGAAAGTGGGGAAGAGCCTCAAACACATGAGCACTGGGGAAAATTTTTCCGAACAGAACAACAATGGCTTATGCTCCAAGATCAAGAATCTACAAATGGAACTTCATAAGATTACAAAGCTACTGTAAAGCAAAAGACACTTTCATTAGGACAAAACAGCAACCAACCAATTGCAAAAATATCTTTACCAATCCTGCATCTGATAGAGGGCTAATATCCCATATATACAAAGAACTCAAGTTAGACTCCAGAGAATCAAATAACCCTATTAACAAATGGGGTAGAGAGCTAAATAAAGAATTCTCAACCGAGGAATATCGAATGGCTGAGAAGCACCTAAAGAAATGTTCAACATTATTGGTCATCAGGGTAATGCAAATCAAACTGACCCTGAGATTCTACTTCACAACAGTCAGAATAGCTAAGATAAAATACTCAGGTGACAACAGATGCTGGCGAGGATGTAAAGAAATAGTAACACCCATCCATTGTTGGTGGGATTGCAAACTGTTACAGCCACTCTGGAAATCAGTCTGGCTGTTTCTCAGGAAATTGGGCAAAGTTCTACCTGAGGATCCAGAGATACCACTCCTGGGAATACATCCAAAAAATTCTCCAACATATAACAAGGACACATGTTCCACTATGTTCATAGCAGCCTTTTGTATATAGCCAGAAGTTGGAAAGAACCCAGATGCCCTTCAAAAGAGGAATGGATACAGAAAAATGTGGTACATCTATACAATGGAGTACTACTCAGCTCTTAAAAACAATGACTTCATGAAATTCATCAGCAAATGAAGGGAACTAGAAAATACCATCCTGAGTGAGGTAACCCAATCACGAAAAAACATGCATGGTATTTACTCACTGTTAAGTGGATATTAGCCCCAAAATCTCAGGTTACCCAAGATACAATGCACAGTCCACATGAAGCACAAGAAGAAGGACAACCAAAGTGCGGACAACCTTCAGTCCTTCTTAGAATAGGTAACAAAAATATTCATAGGAGGAGATAATAGAGAAAAGATCATTCAGAGACTGCCCCACCTGGGGATCCAGCCCATATACATACAGACACCAAGTCCAGACAATATTGCTGATGCTAAGAAGTGAATGCTGACAGGAGCCTGATATAGCTGTCTCCTGAGAGGCTCTGCCAGAGCATGACAAATACAGAGGCAAATGCTCACAGCAAACCATTGAACTTAGAATGGGGTCCCCATTGGAGGAGTTAAAGAAAGGACTGAAGGAGCTGAAGGGGTTTGCAACCCCATAAGAACAACAATACCAACCAACCAGAACTCCCAGGAACTAAACCACCATCCAAAGAGTACACATGGACAGACCCATGGCTCCAGCTGCATATGTAGCAGAGGATGGCTTTGTTGGGCATCAATGGGAGGAAAAGTCCTTGGTCCTACAGGCTGACACCCCCCCAGTGAAGGGGAATGTCGGGAAGGTGGGGAGTCAGGAAAAGTGTAGGTGGATGTGGGAGCTCCCTCATAGAAGAAGGAGAGTGCGATGGGATGGGGGTTATGGACAGGAAACCAAGAAAGGGATAACATTTGAAATATAAATAAATGAAAGATATCCAACAGAAACGAAATAAGAGTGTAGTGATAATCACATGGATACTCTGTGGAAGCATCCCACATAAAAATCTGATGGCCAATAAAGTGAGGCAGGATTAGAAGGTGGGACATCTGGCAGAGAGGAACTCTGGGGTACAGTCAGAGATAAGAAGAATTCACCACCTGGACTTGGAGGAAGTTGAACATATGAAACTGTGGAGAGGTAACCAGCCATGTGGCAGACATAGATTAGTATATATAAATGGGTTAATTAAGTTACGAGCTAGTTGGGAACACACCTAGCTTAAGGCTTAGGCATTTATTGATAAATAATAAGCCTTCTAGTCATTATTCAGGAACTGGTGCACGGGTGGAAAGGCCAAATATTTATAAAAAAGCTTTCTGCACAATCAAATGAAGAGACAGAATGGAACAAAGTCTTTACTAGCTATACATCTGACAGAAGGCATATCTAGAATATTGTGATGGCCATTCTTGGTTGTCAACTTGACTACATCTGGAATTAACTAAAAGCCATGTGGCTGAATATACCTGTGAGTTTTTTAAATTAAGTCATTTGAACTAGAACAACCCACTTTCAATCCAGATCTCAAGGTTGGAAGATGCAACTTTAATCTGGGCCACATTTCCTAATGGCAGAATATATATATATAATTTATTCATGAGACATGGAGGAAGGAAGCTTGCTTTTTGCCTGCTTGCCCTCACTCTTGCTGGCAAGTTTATTCCTTCACTGGTATTAGAGTGTACTTCTTTGGGATTCTGACATATACTGAAGCCCAGCTGAGGCATACAGATATGAGGACTGAACAACTAACTACTAGATTCTTAGATATTCGATTGTTGGATTAACTTGGTCACAACCTGCTAGGAATTGTGTGTGTGTGTGTGTGTGTGTGTGTGTGTGTGTGTGTGTCTGTGTCTGTGTCTGTGTCTGTGTCTGTGTGTGTCTGTGTGTTCATTCAGTCAGCTCTAGTTCTGTTCTTTTATGGAACCCTAATACAAATAGACAAAAAAAAATAAAATTTAAACAAGAAATAAAAAACAATCAATACAGATGGCCAATAAAAATATTTAAAAAAAGGTTGACCTCACTAGCCATAAAAATTGAATAAATAAAATAAATAAAATTAAAACAATATTGAAATTTAATATCACCCAGCCAGAATAGCAATCATTAGGAAAATAACAAGAAATGCTGACAAAATGTGAATATAAGAGAACCTTTATATACTGCTGATAGGAATATAACCTAATCTACCCATTATGAAAATCAATATAGTACTTCTTCCAAGCACTAATAATAGATTGTGATAGTTTGCATATGCTTGGCTCAGGGAATAGCACTATTAGAAGGTGTTGTCTTATTGGAGGAAGTGTGTCACTGTGGGGGTGGGCTTGGAGACCCTCCTCCTAGCTGTCTGAGGATGCTCAGTCTGTTCCTGGCTTCCTTCAGGTGAAGATGTAGAACTCAGCTTCTCCTGCCTGGATGCTGCCATGCTCCCACTTTGATGATAATGGACTGAACCTCTGAACCTGTAAGTCAGCCCCAATTAAATGTTGTCCTTTATAAAACCTGCATTGATCATGGTGTCTGCTCAGAGCAATAAAACCCTAACTAAGACATAGATCTACTATATGGCCATGCTATACCACTCCTGCATAGTTACCAGAAGGTCTCCGTGTCAACATATCATGGAGATACCTGCACATCGATGGTTTTCAAAGGACTGTTCACAATAGTTAAGTTAAAAATCCAGCATAGTTACCCAATTACAGAAGAATTGATGGAGAAAATGTGGTAGATCAACAATGGAAATTTTCAGACACAAAGAAGAATGATGTTATGATGCTTACAGGAAAAAAACAATCTGGATGTTTACAGATATTTTTTGATTAGTTGAATGAATGAATAAATGAATGGAGGGATAGATGGACAGATGGGTGGGTGGATGGAAAAATAGGTAATGTGACCTGGGTCATTTACCTTGCAGCCCAGTGATCTTGCCATTTGAGAGCAACATGTTTGAATATAAGCATAGTCATATTAGTAGTTTTCAGGTTACCACATGAGTGAAACTTTAGGGTATCCATTATGTACCAAGTTCTGTGTGTTAAGTGTTGGCTTAGTTTTTGATCTTAAGGAACTAGGAATCTCATGGAAAAGACAAATGATTATAATATGTTTATAATATGATTATATTGTTATATGATTATAATGTAGCTATATTAACAGGCAAGACTTAGGTGTCATGAAAATTTGGAAGAAAGGGGAACCTAACATTTTTAAACTTAATTTGGGTTAAGAGCAAGGTCAGGGAAACATTTCCCTAAGAGGCACTGTTAGAACTGGAGCTAAAAGAAGTTGGACTTTGCCGTGTGGAGTGCAGAATGGAGTAGAGAGGTCAAAGGGAAGAGCGTGTGCACAGCTCAGAAGCAATACAACAATCCCCAAAGACCAGACACTGATTAGTTATTAAAGAGGGCAAAGTGCAAGGAAAAAGAAGGAAGACACATGCTAGAGAGCTGAGCTCCACAGAGCATATGGAGCTGTGTATGTCAGCTTCTAGAGCCTGCTGTTGAGCCTAAGGAGCACTTGGGAGTTTTAAACTGGAGCATGCCACAGTTGGCTTCACACATGGGAATAACCACCCAGATTCCAGAGTAGAAGATGCATTGGAAGTCTGGGGTTACCATGAGAATGATGGTGGAGAGAAGCAGACTGAGAATGAAGATGGGATGAGAATCATCCATACTTGACAGTTAATTAACAATCAGTAAAGAGGAGTGAAGGATGCTGTCCAGGTTTTTCTTGTTAGCTAACTAGGGGCACTTGCCTATCTAATCACTAGGGGCACCTGCCCATCACTTTGCTTAGTTGATTCTCAGTTTTTTGTGTGTCAGATGGCTATAAGAATGTCTGCTATGCCTCCTACAATGCGAGGAAGTCTTAAGTGAAAAAAAAATGGCTGTGAATACTCTTTCGCCCAAGGGTTTAAGCTCATTGCAAAGAAAGTTAAGTAGGATTAGCACAAGTCCAGGGCGCAAGTGGAAAATATGCCCTTGATACTCTCCGCTTCCTGCCGCTCTGACCTCAATGTCTTGTTTCCCTGTATCTACCAGACAACGTTACTTCCAGTTTGTCGTCAACATCTCTGGAGCCAGACTTTAGAGTCTCTCCACTTTCATATCGAGTTATACTGCTTATGCTGTGACTTTCCCACATGACAACAGAAAAGGAAGGCTACTGCATCTGTGGAGAGATGATGTGGTGGTTGTAATGACCCCCAGAGGCTCACTTTTTAATGCTTAGGCTGCTTGTGTTTTTGTTTAATGTTTTGAGGTTTCAAAAGCTCATGTCAGGCCTAGTCTCTCTCTCTCTCTCTCTCTCTCTCTCTCTCTCTCTCTCTCTCTCTCTCTCTCTCTCTCTCCCTCCCTCTCTCCTCTCCCTCTCTCCTCTCTCCCTCTCTCTGCCAGTGACTTGCAGATCAAGGTGTAAACTCTTAGCTACATCACCATGCCAGCCTGTTTATCTGCCTGGTGCTGCCATGCTCCCCACCCTGACAGTCGTGGACATCCTCTGCAATTGCAAGCCAGCCCCCAGTTAAATGGTCTCTTTTACGTGTTGACTTTAGAAAAGTAGCTAAAACAGATGGTAATATAATCTAGCATCCATTCGTTTCTGTTAGCACAGTCATCAAGTTCCCTATCTTGCTCTTACATCACAGAACAATGGGTATCAGGAACTCCACTGGAAATGGAAGAAGTTAAGATGCAAGGAAGTAGTGACTGACTGGCCTAAGTGCACAGTGCACATTAATAACAGATTCAGAACTAAACTCAGATCTTCTGTCCCCACCCCCTGCCTACCAGCTAAGGGAACATGCTTCTTCATCAGAGGATGACCTCTTCCTATTGGAAGCTGCTCAATGAAAGAAATGCAACCAGCTGTACGCAAGGATCCACCCAGCAGCAGCTGGGTCTATGAACTCCTCTCCCCTACCCCCACCCCCACCCCCACCCCAACCCCAGAGGCCCAACTCTAGGCCTGAAAAATGCAAGCAACAGCCAGGCTGTGGGTGTGCAGTTCAGAATCTGGTCCCCTCCTCCTCGTGTTCCCTTCTAGATCCCCGGAGCTTGAGCCTTGGAAAAGCCACACGTTTCAGGGAGGAGGCCTCCCCGTGACAGCTGCAAGCAGGTTATTCCAGTGAACATTGAGATGGCAGGAATATTTTCCAGTTGAAATCAACCCAATTCCCCTTGCGTTTGAGTCTCAGGAACATTCATGATGAAAATCTAGACAGCATGACATTGTATGAACTCTGAAAGGCGGGCTGATGCTACTCTGCCTGGTGTTGCCTTTGGCTCATGCTGAAGACCTAGTCAGAGTCCTGGAAAGGTTTGGATAAAGCAGCTTCAGCCAAAGACCCTGTGCCATCCATATTTTAAAGACTGTTGGGTGTAGTGCTGCCCTGATCTCAGAGAAAATGATTGGCTTTTTGTACTGTTGTCCAAGAAAGATCTGGGGCTGTGGGTATTACCACTTGGGGTAGCAGAAGAGGAAGTGATTGGCTGCATCTTTGTTCCAGCTACCTAAGGTAAGAGAAAAGGATGACCAAAAGAAAGCCCAAGAAGCTGAGGATAGTGGTGACTCATTCTCTCCCAGAGTGCCACTGGTGTCAGCCATGGCCAAGGGATTTCCCATGAAGATTGGGGGTAGGGGACATCATCATATTAAAAGAACGACTCTGGTCCAGAAGTGAAATCTGGTCTCCTAATTTTCTCCTTCCATACTCCAGCCTGGTCCCTCTATAAAATATGAGATTCTCAGTATGGTCATAAAGTAGCCATCCTTGGAGATGGAGAGCTGGAGATGGTCAGTAGTTAAAAGCACATCAACTTGCAGCTCCAACATGGGTGGCGGGGATAGCTCACAACTGCTTATAACTCCAACTTCAGAGTCTCTGACACTGTCTTCTGGCCTCTGCTTGCGTGTGTGTGTGTGTGTGTGTGTGTGTGTGTGTGTGTGTGTGTGTGTGTGTGTGCAGTATGCATGTGCACGCATGCAATCAAATAATTCTTTTAAAAATTAAATGACCAGGCTTCCACGAGCTGCGTAAGTGAGAGCATGGACTATTACCCAGAAACCAGTAGAAGTAGGGTATGCCACTCACTGAATGCCTAAAAATTCCCTTTCCTTACACTGGTCTTCTGTTTCCTCACATTAATCTACAAGAATGATAAATTCTGCCTACTTCATAAAGCATATCAGATGCTTTATTTATTTATTGTTGTGATAAAACACCATAAGTATAAGGAACTTTCAGAAGGAAGAGTTTCCTTGGGCTCACAGTTTTCGAGGGTTAAAAGTCTAAGGATGTGCTGCAGAGAGTACCAGGTATGATGGCAGATGACAGCTCACATCTCTGATGACAAGCAGCAAGCAGAGAGGGCGCACTGAAAATGGCACATGGCTTTCCAAGCCCCGAAGCCCGGCCATAGTGCCGTGCTTCCTCTTGCAAAGCTACATCTCCTAAGCCAACTCAAACAGTGTCACCCACCGGTACCAAGTACTCAGATGCCTGAAAATATGGCAGACATCTCATTTAAATCTTTGTGAGAAGCAAATGAGAGAGTGGGTACCAGGCAGCTTTGAAAGATGTAAACTATAAGGATCTTTCTTTCTTTCTTTCTTTCTTTCTTTCTTTCTTTCTTTCTTTCTTCCTTTCTTTTGTAGATTTTATTATTTTTTAATTTAAATTATTTTATTTATTTACATTCCAATCTTTGGCCCCCTCAGTCCCCCACACACACACACTTCCTCATCCCATTCCTCCTCCCTTTTGCCTCTGAGAGGGTGCTCTCCCCACTACCAGGCCTCTCCTTTCCCTGGGGCCTCAAGGGTCTCGAGGATTAAGCACATCTTCTCCCATGGAGGCCAAACCGAGTAAACCTCTGCTATACATGTGCCAGGGCCCTCAGACCAGACCGTGTACGCTCCTGTTTGGTGGCTCAGTCTATGGGAGTTCCCTGGGATGTGTGCTAGTTGAAACTGGTGGTTTTCAGCTTCCTCAATCTTCCTCCTAATTCAAGCATTGGGATTCCTTACTTCAGTCCAATGGTTGGATATAAGTATCTGCTCCCATCTCTGTCAGCTGCTGGTAGGGCCTCTCTGAGGACAGCCATGCCAGACTCCCGTCTGTAAGTGCACCATAGCATAGTAATGTCAGGACTCGGTGTAGGGCCTTATAGCTAGTGTCTTAGGAGTAGACTAGATGATACAACTGATGTGGCAGACATGTGCCAGGAGTCTCCCTAGAGGTGGAGCTTTCTGAGAGGAGAGAAAGGAAGATCCAAGGTCTCTCTAAACTGTGGATCCTGGGACTGTGGCACATAGAAATGTGGATGCAGAAGGAATGCAGATAATGGAGAATAGCACTGGGCTTTTCCTAGAACTTCTCAGAGGAGAGCTCAACTGAATTTTGTCATGTTCGGGGCCAGAACGCTTCAGTTCAAAATATCGTCATCACTAATGGCTGACATCCCAGAGGAAGTGCTGGGTTGTTAAGTCACCTTTTCTGTTATAAAACCCAGGTGTACTCTCGGCATGGGCCTGTACTATTTGCACCCTATTTTAAAGGTCTCTTCCTCGTGTTTTGCTCCCCACAAGCGCTATTCTGCCAGGGATCATTGCACTATCCTCCTACAGTAGCCTACTAAATTGCAAACGGTGACATGACTTAGCTCCAGAACCTTCAGCAGCATCCCATTCCAACAGGACCAAAAGGTTTCCCCTGGCTCGATTCTGAACCATCTTTGCTCTAGCCTATTTCCAGCTATTGCCTTAAATGAATGCCATCTGTGTTTTGGCTAAACGTCTCTGTTCCAGAAGCCGCAGAGAAAACATGCATTACATGGAGAACACACTGCACTAGGAGTCCAGAGAGCTGGTTCCAGTCCCAGCTCTTACATTAATCTTCTTGATGATCTTATCCAAGCCATGGATTCGTTTCACCATAATCTCTACAATGGTGTGATTACTTGCAAAGTGTATCGAATCTATTTGCTAGTAAATTAAAGTAGAGGTATTTTTTAATCTCTCTGTGTGTTCGTATGTGTGAGTAGAAGACAATGTTGAATATAAGTCCTTCCTCCAACTCTTTCCACGTCTCTCTCACTTCTTGTCAATTTTACTGCTTCTGATTCTTTACTCATAATAGTTGCATGCACAAGCATATAAATACTAGAACGTAGTCTAGCCCCTCTCTGTATTGTCGCCCATGCTTACTTTCTTTCCTTTATGCTTTCCAGAGTGAGAGAAACATTATTTAAGTTATAACCAGCATCCACAGAATCATGCACCATCATAGAAAAATGAAAATTCCTCCAGTTTTAATGCTATGCAAGCTAAAGTCACATGCTAATTATTCTGCTTTTGTCTTTTCCTTCCCATTCATGTTTCTTAGAGTCTTTTTACTTTACCTTACCTCCCTACCCCCCAACACACACACACACCTCTGAGTCCCCTCTATTTATGAAACCAAATGCACTCTAATATTAGGACTGCTTTTCACAGGAGGACTAGGACGAACACACACACACACACACACACACACACACACACACACAGCCCAGTGAGCTTCCCCTTCACAGTGCCATCTGTGATAATGGCTGTGCCCTAGCCTTCAGGAGCTTTATAAGGGTCATTGTTTTTCTCTGTCAACCATAAAAACAGTATGCCCCTACCTAACTTGTTACTGACAGTGAGTACCCTTAAGTTCCTGAGGCTGTCCTGGAGTTCTCTCTTCTAGGTTTTGACAGAAATTTTATAGGGTGATGACAGGTGAAGATTTCATGGATGATAGGTTGAATAAAACATTGTCTTATCCTTATCACCACTTCTACAACCATCCCTGAAATATCTAGAACACCATTTGAAACATGTCCTCTACCCATTATCACATATAATCAGAGACTCAACACTGGAAAGTCTTTAGATGATTTCCAACTAATGATTCCCTTTGCCTGGAAGACTTCTCAAAGGCCCCGATCCCACTCCACCCCCACCCTCACCCACACACCCCACCCCTCCACAATACCTGGTTTGCTGGGTCTAGGATGATACCTGAAAATTGGCATTTCTGAATTCCCAGGTAATATTGCTGATGATGATCTGAGCATCATATGTCAGGATTCACTTACTTGGTCTAATCCTACCACTCTATACATGATGAAAACAAAACCTAGCAAGAAAAAGAGATTCATCAAAGATAACCCAAGGAGTCAGTGACCAAGCTGTGGCTCCTGACTCCTAAGCCATAGAACACTTTCTTCCTCATCATGGCTAAAATGGATCCCCTCCATTCTTCCTTCCCAAGAGTACAGTGAAGATGAATTAAATGGTGCCTGGAAAAACCCTTTGGGTCTTGCACAGTTAAGATGTTCATGACCAGGTGGAGTGTTATTGCTCTTCCGAGACATCTGATCCCAATTAGGGCTTTTCCCCTCACTGCCTGGCCTCATGTTTAGATGATCCTCTTTGCCCTCACTCTCTCTCCCAGCTGTCTGCAACAAGAGCCACCCCTTCTTGCTTCGAGCCAGTTGTGGTCATTATTTACTAGCTATTGCCTTCCCTGAAGTGTATGCAGATGGAAAGGCCAAGAGCACAACCAGGGGGGTGGGTGAGATTGTAGTTGCTTCAAGCAGAGCTCAGATGGGACTAGTCTCAGGTTCACCTCTGACCTGTACATATCCCCAACCAAGAGAAGCTTGGAAACTACAGGCCGTATGCAAGTCCTGTTGGAAATGGAGGATGCCCTGTATGCACTTGTCTTACCATGCACCAGATCCCATTGTACAAGATGTTTATGTAGTAGCCACACTGTAGATTACATAGGGTTTAGCAACCTGTGAATGACAAGTAGAATTTTGTCTATTCTTGTTTCTGTACTTCAGATGATCTGTGGGAAGTTTTTTTGACACATTTAAGGGGACTTCAGAAACAAAAGGGGAAGGTGATGGCAGCAGTGGCAACAGCCATCATAGTACACCACGAAGCATACTATACTATCTACTTCATTATAGAAAAAGCATGTTGACCCTTGCACTTTAGAACCCTCAATATGCCAAATGTCAGAATAAAAAGGGACTTTGGTAGCTCAGGATCAAATTGCATTTCTTAATGTCCTGGAATTCTAGAGCTTGTTCAACTATGGTCTCTGAGGTAACTGTGTCTATACTGCTTTCCCCTTACTAGACAAGAGACATCTATTTCATTTCTAAAATCAGTTCCTTTGTTTTTGAAAATATTAAAAAATATCAGTGGCAGAATGAACCAGATTTGCCACTATGATATATGAGAATAGAGGAGCAGATTAGAGAAAAGACGTTTTCCCAAAATTACTCAGAGCCAGATAGGAAAGTAATATGCTGATTCACTGGCTGTAATAGAGCTCTGTTTTCCCACTATGGCGTAGCCATTGAAGTCCTGAAATCATACAGCTAACTCGGATTTCCTGAGAGGGAAAGAAAGAGGAAAAAAAATGGGCCCACTGACATTCCTTTATGGAGGGGAGGGAGGGGTCAAGAGACAAAATACGAGCAGCCATGAGTCAACCCACTAGGTACACACAAGGTCCTCTCTGTCCTTGTGGGGTTTCTGGACTGAGGGACATTTTTAGGGATAGTATCCCCATTTCTAACTCCTATAATAGCTCACCCATGTGCCTGCAGGCAGTGCCAATTGAATTTGTGTCAGCAAGTTCATCTTAGGTGGAAACAATTCTTTGATCTGTTATTGAGGTCCTATCTAGAGTGAATGTGCGGAAATTGTTTTGTTCCTCTCCAGGAAAAGTTAACACTGCCCACCAACATGAGAGTTTACAAGTCAACATTGCACAAAGTAGATAAAATTGGTGATAACCATGATAATGGCAATTATCATCTATAGAGTTTATCACTTCACAAAGACTGTTGCACACCCGTCAGTCTAACAGCACATACTAGTAGGATTTTACCAGTTCCACTAATACAAATTCTTTAAGATGAAGCATGCTGTAATATTACCCCCTCTAGCCCTCTTCTCATATATATATATATATATATATATATATATATATATATATATATATCTGACCCATACATGTGGATGACTTTGCCTTTAGTATGTAATGAACCAGTGGCCTAACTTATTCCAATATACCATGCTTGGTGATAGAATGCCAATCCAGCAGCAGGAGGGAGGGGATGGCAAAACTGCTTCTTCTTGCAAGATGAGTCCAGTCTCCACTGTTTCCCAGCGTCTTGGGAAACTAGAGCCTGAAAAGTTTCCCACACCCTTCTCCCCTCTACACGTAGTGCCGCATTTACCTCATCAGCTCCAATGGCTTCAAATGCCATCTCTTTGCCAAAGACTCCCAAATTATACTTCCAGCCACAGCTATTTCTCAAGTTCCAGACTAATATATTGAATTACCCTACTCAACAACTCCACTCAGTTGTCAAATAGAATTCTCGAACTCATCATATCAAAAGCTAAACTCCATGTCTCCTCTCCCTTTCAAATCCCTGCAGGGAAGAGACACCAACTGCTTGGAGACCACTTGAACCAATCCAAAGAATAGAAGAATCTGGTGAACGCAGTGATGAGTGAGAGGTCTCCTGTGCCGTACAGGTCAAGTTCTTTTTAAAGAGGGAAGAAGGTGGCCTTTAATTATCTCCTTTTCCTTTTTCCCCACCAGAGCACTGTGGGAGAGCACAAAATCAATTAATCTCTAAAGCAGCATGAAATTAAAAGCAAATGCGAAAGTGGTTTGTGGGATGTTTTGCTCCTTTTAAAGTGACTGTGAGAGTATTGAAAAATATGTAAATCAATCTAGAGATTAATTATCTCTATTTATGACTAGAAAGTGGCAAGCAAGGGATGGAAGCAAGAGATGAGAGTCAGCATGAACGGGAAGCAAGGAAGAGAGGAAAGTAGGAATACTTACTCCCCATGAACCCATTCATCTAGAGATTTAGACAAGGAAATCTCTGAAACATCTGAATGGGATCTGGGGTGGGGGTGGGCAAGTGGACCCTCCTCTTCACTCAAAAGTCCAGGTTCTCCCCCTCCATAATAGAACTCTGACCCGTACTGCAATTGTAACAGACCCCGAAGCTTCTGATGTTCCCTGGCCACAGTGTACCCAGTTCAATGAGGCAGTATGATTGCACAGAAAGTAGTACCCTTGGGGTCAAAAGAACTAGGTTCCAGTACTAGGTTTCCTCAAACATTCTCCCCTCATCTCAGACTGCAGTAGGATCACATTCCCCAAATGGAAGATTTACGGGCAACTACAGAATGCTGAGAGTGGGAGAAATGGTCTTCCCCAAGGAATAGCACACCAATTGGTTGTCCAATACCAAAATGGTCAACCCTGAAAATGTACATATGAGTAACATTACACAGATTGAGTAGTTTCCATTTAGGAATGTGTGTGTGTGTGTGTGTGTGTGTGTGTGTGTGTGTGTGTGTGTGTTAAAATTAATAAAAGGGGGCCGTGAATTTGAAGCAGAGCAGGGGAGAGTATATGAGAGGGTTTGGGGGAGAGAGAGAAATGCCATGATTATAGTAGAATCTCAAATGCTAAAAGAAAAATAAGAAGACATTGGGGTGTCTGTTTCAAAAGAAATCGCAAGCCCTCAGAGTCTCAGTGCCTACTACAGGCTCCATCACGTTTGTCAGCTACATGCCACTCCAGCAAATGCACACGAAGACAGAGCTTCTGTGCCTATATTCCCTCACTATGGCCCAGAAATAGAGACCTACCTGCTAGTTACTATGCCTTTGGGGATAAGAAGATTAAGAACTAAGACACAGAGAAGAAGTATAATCTTACAGATGATAAAGGGGACCAATAGATGTGTCAAGACTACAAAGCAACCTACTGGAATGAGCCCTAGAGCTACAGTTAGGAGTCCTGCTAGTACTGCTCTGTGGCTAACCAGTTGTGTAGTCATGGGCAGGCACTGTTCAGGATGTATCTAATTACAGAAATAAATGAACTGATTTGTACAGAACTCTATTGTCCCCTACTGATGACCCTATAGGAAACGTGCTTCTCAGCTGTCCCCATCCTCTGAGCTTATATGCTTGATGTGATAATGAATGAGTCTTGGAATCAGATGGAGATAAACACTGAAGTCTCAGAGGCCTTAAAATAAAGTGATGCACAACTGTAATCTCAAGGCATAGATAGCAAAGGCAGGAGGATGATGAGTTTGAAGACAGTCTGGACTACAAAGGGTGTTCGAAGCCAGTCTATGATACATAATGAGACCCGGCCTCCAAACACACGCACGCACCACTGAAAGCCCTTAGTGCTTCCCCACAGCAGGAGAAAACCAACTTTCCCGGCAGCCTGTGCAGAGGCCAAGCAGCTAAGAGGCTCCTGAAGAGACAATTTAGAAGGCATAAGAGGGTGTTGGGTGTGGCCAGACACAGCGACCAGAAAAACTCTCGGAATGCTGCTTCACAGTGGCCTAGTATTGTCAAACAAGGCAAGAAAAAGCCTGGCTTGGTTTTTGTTTTGGCCAGACTTTAGAGGGGGCAATAAGTACCCACAAACAGCTGGTTATGAAAACACACACGTGAAAAGCATGCACGCTCATGCGAGCACACACACACCACACACACACACACACACACACACACACACACACACACACACACACGTGCTCATGCACGTATATATTCCCTCTGGAAAATCATGGCCTTTAGCACATTCCCTAGGATGACATCAACCAGGGAACAGGGCCAAAAATGTGACTTTCACATTTCTGCAGCAACAGACGATTTCCTCTCCCCACTTGGCTTTTTTCTTATATGTATAAATAAAGGAGTCAGTCAATCGTTCAAAAACTATGAACATCTTAAGCACTTCCAGGCTTTGCAAGTAGTAATTATTAATAGAAGCAAGTGACCATGCCTCTTAGAAATGTTATTTCACATAGCTCGTTTCTGGTTCCTTAAAGGAGATTTATATATGAGACCATGCTGAACTGAAATAATAAGAGTTGACACAATGACCACACCAAAATGGATTTTTCCCCACTTGATTTATATCACCAAGCTTGCACATGAATGTTCCATTTGGTTTGCCCAAAGACTCTTAAGTCTGAGCACAGAAGACTGGAGGTTACCCAGCCCATGGTGACTGACAATCGACCAGGGCAAAAGGCGGTGAACGGAAACATCAGGAAAGGCCAGCTGTGTAAATGGCTTGCTGTCCTTCAGACTTACCCAGAGGTCACTGCAAGGTCTAGCAACTAAGGTAAACGTACTGTGCACTTTGTTCCCTAAACTTCTGTCCCCTTATCTTTGCCTCCCTGGCTCATCTGTCTTTCTTTCTGAGGTGCAACATTCCTCTCAACTACAGAAATGGCGTGTGTTGTCTTCCTCCACTACCTGGACTCCTCTCTTCTTTCCACCAGTCATTCCACCAACAAGGATGCATCACCCTTCCTATTATAAGTGAGATGTAGAAATTGCCCAGACACAACAACTCAAATCTATGTCACAGGCTTTTCATAGTGAGTTACAGCTTGGGCTGTAAAGGGAACTGAGGCCTAACATGGTTCTCTCTAGTCAAACTTGGGAGGGGAGGGGTTCTGATTAAATTGCAACAATGTAGTCCTCTTCCTAGTCTCTTCTTAAACATCTTGATTATCAATGTGGCAGAATCTAGCATCGCTAAGAGAAAAGCCTTGGGAAGTTCTGTGAGGACGTTTCTGGGAAGGACTAACAAAGATCCTTCCCAGAGTGAACAGCCCCTTGGAGAGTGGCCCCAATATATGAAGCCGTCCAAGGAAAAGGCTGTGCTGCTTATTTGCTGGTATGTCTCTTCTTCCTGCTACTGCTGCTACCACTGCCACCACCCGCAGGAGGAATCCTCCACACTGGTACTGTCTAGGCATCCAGCTTCATGGACTGAGCCACTACTAGCTTCCCAACCTTTCCAGTGTGTGGATGGCCACCATTGTTGGACTATCCAGCCACCATCGGTTACAAGTTGTTCTAATGAAGTCGCTTTGTACACACTTTCTATCTATTCTACTCCCCTAAAGTACTCTGCCATATTTTTTTCTACAAATCCTTCCCTGCTACTCAAAGGATCTCACCCTTTAGCTTTAGTTATCTAAATAAAAAAGGGCTTCCCTATTCCAGAAGGTGGCAATAGTCAATTCTGAAATAGTACTCTCCATCTATTGCTACCAGAGTGCATTTTAACTTAGGAATGGGTAGGGTTTCAGTGGAGCACCAAACAGCAAGAAATGCCAACTCACTTCCTCGCTGAGGAGTAATACTAAGTGAAGATCCGATTCAGCTAGGACTAGTTCTCCAAATGCTCTGACTTCAGGGAGCAGATTAATAGACTAGTTTTTAGCTGGTATGGCTGAATCTGTAACCTCCATACTTGGGAGGCTGAGGCAAGAGGATTGCCCCAAGTTCAAGGCTAACCTGAGCTACACAATGAAGGAATGCCAGGCTGGCCCAGACTACAATATGAAATCTTGTCTTAGATAGATAGATAGATAGATAGATAGATAGATAGATAGATAGATAGATAGATAGATAGATCAGTCGGTGGATGGATGGATGGATGGATGGGTGTGGGGGGTGAGTGGATAGATAGACAGATGAACAGACAGACGGATGAACAGAAAAGACAGATAAGGTAGTCTTTCCAAAATTAATAAGGCCCCTAAAAAGCACTTGGGTGCTCCTAAGAAGTCCTTGGGTCCTGTTAGCACACCCGCTCCAATTTGTGCTGCCTTTAATTGAAGCCCAACAAGATAATGCCTGGAGAGATAGATTGGGGAAAATGCAACTGTTGTCTGATTAAATATGAATTTGAAAAATGATGTGAAGAATTAGAATTAACTCAATCAATCCTTACTTTTATAAATATGATCTGGGTGTGTCCCTCTAAAGTTCATTGCTGGAAGCTTGGTTCCCGGTGTAATAGTATTGAGGTTGTGAAACTAATTAAATAGGTAATTAATTACTGTACAGTCTAATGTAAGGTAATTAGTCATGGGTGCATGGTTTCCACATCAGTGGGAGGGGAAGCCCTTGGACCTATGGAGGCTTGATGTCCCAGTGTAGGGGATGCTAGAGCATTGAGGCAGGAGCAAGTGAGTGGGTAGAGGAACACCCTCATACAGGCAAATGGGAGGGGAGGTGGGATAGGAGTTTGAGGAGGAGAAATCGGGAAGGGGGACAACATTTGAAATGTAAACAAATAAAATAACTAATAAATTTAAAAAGAGAGATTAATGCTGGTCTTTTGTAGTGAATTCTTATTAGAATACTTATTAGAGTACTGGTTATAAAAGGCCATCCCAATGCCTTGACCAATTATATGCGTAGCTAGGTCCTGTCCTATTTCTTTGTCATGTGACATAGTTACATCAGAGCCCGAACTGAAGAAGCCACCTAATCTTGACCTTTCAGCCTCCAAAACTATGAGCTACACAAATATCTTTTCTTTATAAAGTACCAAGTCTCAGGTATTTTATTATAACAACAAACTTGACTGATAAAATTTATTAACACACATTAAGTCATATAATTGAACATTAAGTACATAGTCAAACAGAACTTGAAATAAATTCCATTGATGTATACACTGTCCTTCTTAATACCCAGTTTCCTAATCTATAAAATTGGACTGATAATTATACCAAGCTAATAAATTTATTGCAGAGACTAAATGAAACAAGATCCTGTACATATAAACTAGTCATTGTAGTGCTCGGCATAATGTAATCATACCACCAATGGTAACAATTGATATTATTATTAAAAATTGTAATGTATAAAGCATAAGCCATATTTGCACATTTTAAATATTACAGATCCCGGACATCATGACTCTTTATTGATGGTGACTGTATCTGAATAGGAATAATCTTACAGGGTCACAAATAATAGTGTCTTCCCCCAGAACACTAATTTGTTAACGCTAGTAGTGATAAAAGTTAATCAAGCAGGGCAAGGTAGTTACACTTCAGGTCTCATAGTCATTTTATAGCACTATCACCTTTAATTTATGATGAAAATAAAAAGTTCCTAAATAAGAGAATTAGGTAAATGAAAGAAGTAATAGCATAGGCTGACTGTAAGGAAGAGCTAAAGGATTTAAGTATGGCTAGTTTCAGTCACGGTGACATATTGCTGTTTGGGGGTACTTTTTGCTGTTATTTTTGGTTTGGGATGATTTTTTGGTTTTGTCTGTTTTGTCTCAGTAACACATACTTTTCTGGAACCTAAACTCTCCTGCATCAGTAATTTATTCTGCTTTAATAAACAATTTTATCGGTATACAAAAAAACCTTGATTTCTCAAGACCTATTGTCTTTCCTAGTCTTACCTAAATTCTCTGTTCTTTAGCAATGGGAGAAAATCATCAAATTATTTGGCTCTATACTTGTCTTAGTATTTTTGTTGCGTGAACAGACCTGTAAGCCATAACACTTTGAGAGAGCTTATTTCATTGGGGCTGGCTTACCATTCTTGAGGTTTATTGACTATTTTTCCATAGTAGGTAGCCGTAACATGGGCAGACATGGCCTGGAGGCAGTTGAGTTCTATATCAAATCAGCAGGAAGAGAGAGAGTGCCACTGAGCCTGGCCTGGGCTTCTGAAATCCCAAAGCCCACTCCAAATGGCACATTTCCTCCAACAAAGCCAAACCTACTCCAGCAGGAACACACACCTCCCAAGATAATCACTCTCTGTGAACCTGTGGGGGCCATTTTCATTCGAACCACAGTAGTCGTTAGTTTTACTTCCTTACCTTTGTTTCTAAACTTGTTCCAAATAAATTTATATTAATAAACATGTCACTGAAATTCTTTCACTGAGTTCCTATGGCATTCATATTACCTATTACAGTAGATTCTGTGTCCTCATTTATTCAGCTACTAGCCCACACTCAGCCTTATTAATCACACTCTGTCTTACAACACCTTTTCTCTTACCTTCTCAACATCTATTCACTGGGCCTATTCTTGTCTTACTGAGCTCCCCTTCTCACTTTTCTTTACTACTTCTATGTCCCAGGATACCTTTCTTTTCCATTTATATGCTCTCATACAAAAATTTTACTTAGCCTCATAGATTGGTCTCATAGACCATCTACATGCACTGAGTTCCACCATTTTAACTATATTTTTCAATTCAAACTTGACATATCCAACTACAAAATTGGCCTCATTTCTTGCATGTTCAGTTGGTATCTGAAAGTTGATATGACCGGGAGCTTCTGGTCCAAGCATTAACACATGTGACCCTTAAACTCATTTCTACTTTAGGACACGAGCCCCCAAATAGAGTCCTTCTTAGTACATATCCTTTCCTGTGGTCCTGTACCTAGCTTGTCATATTTTCACATAATCCCTCCTTGGGAACATATTCTATCACCATCCACTTTCTTCCACATCCACAGGTAACAATGCATTCCAATTATTCTCTCTCCCTCTCTCCCTCTCTCCCTCTCTCTCTGTTAGAATGTAAGCTTCCATTATTTCTTTTGCCTGGTTTACCACCATAGCATCCTGGAAGTTGTCCCTGGACATTTTTGTAAACCATCTTCCCAGTATAGCCAGGATCATTCTTTTAAAATACGTTAGATCATTGAATTTCCCAAAAAGCATTCAATAGTTTTACACTATTGCTCTCAGAATAAAAGTGAAACACTTAATTGTACACAATTAATCACTATATGATCCATTCCTGCCTATTTCATCTGATAGCACGCCCTTTATATCACCTTACTTATAATGTCTCCTCTGTCCCATTGATGTAGGATACTTGTATTTATTCTATTAATGCTTTTGTTGCAGATTTTACTTAGCTGAGTTCTCAGCTTAATCACACTAAGTGAATCCCTATAGCATAACACTTTATGCTTTTTACTTTAACATTTCTAGTTATCTAATACTTTCTTGTTGCTTCATTATCCATTATACTAAATTACACCATAAGCCATAGAAGAATAGAGAACATGGGGATGGAGAGATGGCTTGGTGATTAAGAGCAATGGCTTCTCCTCCACAAGACCTGGGCTTATTTCCACGTACATACATGTTGACAAACAACCATTTGTAACTCCAGTGTCTTCTTCTAGCCTCCACATGTACTGCATGCACATGGTGCATATACATACATGCAGATAAAAACTTCATACACATAAAGTAAAAAAATTAACTACTGAATATTCACTAAATGAACAAATAGTAGAAACTACCCTTTTTTAAAGTAACATTATAAGGGTTGGTTTTTTTTTTCGCTCCGTCTGTTTCTTTTTTCTTTTTTTTTTTTTTTTT
>NC_046172.1:105116650-105153233 GCF_011064425.1 Rattus rattus
AGAGACACGTGCTCCACTATGTTCATCGCAGCCTTATTTATAATAGCTAGAAGCTGGAAAGAACCCAGATGCCCTTCAACAGAGGAATGGATACAGAAAATGTGGTACATCTACACAATGGAATGTTACTCAGCTATCAAAAACAACGACTTTATGGAAATTAAAGGCCAAATGGATTGAACTGGAAAATATCATCATTAGTGAGCTAACCTTAATCACGAAAGACATACATATGTGCACTCATTGATAAGTGGCTATTACCCCAAATGCCTGAATTACCCTAGATGCCTAGAACAGATGAAACTCAAGATGGATGATCAAAATGTGAATGCTTCACTCCTTCTTTAAAAGGGGAACAAGAATACCCTTGGCAGGGAAGAGAGAGGCAAAGATTAAAACAGAGACTGATGGGACACCCATTCAGAGCCTGCCCCACATGTGGCCCATACATATACAGCCATCCAATTAGACATGATGGATGAAGCTAAGAAGTGCAAACCGACAGGAGCCGGATGTAGATCGATCCTGAGAGACACAGCCAGAATACAGCAAATACAGAGGCGAATGAAAATGCCAGCAGCAAACCACTGAACTGAGAATAGGACCCCCGTTGATGGAATCAGAGAAAGAACTGGAAGAGCTTGAAGGGGCTGGAGACCCCATATGTACAACAATGCCAAGCAACCAGAGCTTCCAGGGACTAAGCCACTACCTAAAGACTATACATGGACTGACCCTGGACTCTGACCTCATAGGTAGCAGTGAATATCCTAGTAAGAGCACCAGTGGAAGGGGAATCCCTGGGTCCTGCTAAGACTGAACCCCCAGTGAACTAGACTGTTTGGGGGCGGGAAACACCCATAAGGAAGGGGAGGTGGGAGGGGGATGTTTGCCCGGAAACCGGGAAAGGGAATAACACTCGAAATGTATATAAGAAATATTTAAGTTAATAAAAAAAATAATAATAAAATTTAAAAAAAAAGAAATTAGGGAAATGACATAGTTCACAATAGTCCCAAATAACATAAAATATCTAGATGTAACTCTAACCATTCAATGGAACATCTCTCTGAGATGAACTTCAAATCTCTGAAGAAAGGAATTGAAGAAGATCTCAGAAGATAGAAAGATATCCCATGCTCATGGTTTGGCAGGATTAATAAAAATGGCCATTTTGACAAAAGCAATCTACAGATTCAATGCAATTCCTATCAAATTTCTAACTCAATTCTTCATAGAATTAGAAAGAGTAAGTTACCAAATTCATTTGGAATAATAAAAAATATCCAAGAGAGTGAAAACTATCCTCAACAATTAAAGAACTTCTGGAGGAATCACTGTCCCTGACTTCAAGCAGTATTACAGAGCACTAGTGACAAAAACTATACTGTATTGGTACAGGCAGATCAGCGGAATAGAACTCAAGACCATGAAATGAGCCCACACACCTATGGTCACTTGATCTTTGACAAATGAGCTAAAACCATCCAATGTAAAAAAAAATAGCATTTTCAACAAATTGTGCTGGTTCAATTGGAGTTCAGGATGTAGAAGAATGCAAATAGATTCATTCTTATCACTCTGTTCAAAACTTAAGTCCTCTAGAACTTGTTAATAAGGTTTGACCACTGAAACACCATATACATAAAACACAATACATGTGGTTATAAGGGTGGTAACTTTATACCTATTGCCTATCTTTTAGAGTGCTGGGGGATGCTATGGTTTTTACCTGATAAAATTAGTCCTCAGTTTTACTCATCTGTGTACCTGAAAGGTACAGCAATGACTGGCATGATAAGGTATAGTCCCAGGTGTAATGGTGACAAAAATACCATTGGAATAACAAACCATTTTCTCACTGGATCGAAGGCCTTCTATATGAGATGGAATCTATCACTTGTACCATTAAAGGGCCAGTAACCTGTGGCTAGATAGTTCATAGGTCCTTGATTAAAGCCAAATACTATTATTATACTATTAATTTTTTTCCATTTATTTTTCTAAATTGGCACAGGTTTAAAGTAATTCATGAAGACATAATGCTGTATGCATGTATCAGAGTCCTTTTCAAGCTTCATAGGAAAAGTTCTGCCTTAAAGTAAATACTGATGGACACAGAGACCCTTAACTGGTCAATATGAAGAGAATAAGCTATCGTGGAGTACTCAGACTAAAATGGGATATATATATATATATATGCATATATATATGTATATATGTATATATATATATCACATCTCCCCTTCAAACATCAGGTTATATTTTTAGTACTGAGAGTGAAAAGATTCTAAGACACAGAGGTAGTCAGAACCATATTTTTTAAGCACAGCAGGGAAATTTTATTAAAAAGTAACAGAAATTTCAGTCACATGCACAGGTCCCGTTTAAGTTCCAGCAACAGGATATCTGAGGAAAAAGGGGTGAAAGTGCGCAAGAAATTATACAAGGATGTGGGTTGATGTCACAGGTGAGGCAGGTACAAAATAAAATGAGGCCTGTCATTGAAGAAGAAGGAAGGATGGGCGGGAGAAAAGTTTGAAGGAAGGAGAGGAAACTGTAATGAAAAGGAGGAGAGAGAAGGGACAGAGAAAAGCTGTGGCAGGAAAACATGGAAACTGGCATTAATATTCCATGATGTACCTTTATAGATTGTTATGAATGTTCTTAAGGGATGGATGTGTACCGGGCTTTGTACGTTTAGGTGGGCAATTATATCTTATCAATTGGATCAAAGGTCATTGTGTTGTGTGGTTTTTCATGTGGAGAACTGAATTTGGGAGAGTGTGTAGAATGCCAAGGAGTTGGGATGTGTGTTTCTGGCAGGGAAACCAGCCTTGGGAACTAGATAGATAACGACATTGCTACTAGGCTCAGAGAGAGGCCTTTGGCAGTGTGATATGGGATGGAGCAAAGTGGTTGAGAGGTTTTGCTGACTGAGACTTAAGATATCTAGCAGATATCTTGGGGCACTGTGGTGCCAGACCTAGTGGGGGATAAAAGTTTTTATTTTTAATAATTTTACAACGACACTAGGATACAAGCAGGTATTGGTTTTGAAGAGCTGTCATGAGAGGAAAAGTTAGTTTTTTCTTTTTCTTTTTTAATATTAAACTTGGTAGGTTAAGCCTATGAAAGGGAAAACCCCATACTCAAAAGTCATTGCACAAAACTAACTGGGTTCAATAGAGAAAGAAATTAAAAACAAAGGATTCAATACTGGTCAAAAGTTCTTTCCTGACTTCCAGATACAATCCAAGGCATGTGCATATATATATATATATATATATATATATATATATATATATATATATATATATATATATATATACTTACACACAAACACCTACACACCCACAAACACACAAGTGTGTATGTACACATGCACATACACATACATATATATAAGCATTCATATTTATTAAGCTAGGAAATAGGATAAATTAAAATGATATCAACAGGCTCCCTGGAAGAGGCTATGTCCTAAGACATACCAGAGGATCCACTGCATTCAGTATTTGGTAAGAACCCCGTCCCGAATTCCCACAGCAACTTCAAAGGGTCAGTGGAGTTGGGGAAACACCATATTCCCACCCCCTCCCCCTATGCGCCGAATATCAGACCCCTTCTGCCTTGTCCTTTCTGCTGGGACAGACTGCTACCTAGTCTGCTCCCTGAAAGAGGCTATATCCTGAGACATACCAGAGGATTCACTGCACTCAGCATTTGCTAAGAAAGCCCCTGGAAGTCCTACAGCTATGACTGGGGTCCCGTGGACTCAGGGATCTACCATTCCCCCAAATTCCCACTTACTAAACACCAATCCTCTTGCACCTGGTCTTTTCTGCTGGAACAGAATGCTAGGTAGTCTGCTTCCCGGAAGATGCTATATCCTGAGACTTACCAGAGAATCTGTTCTACTCAAAATATTTGACATCATACCTTAAGGCATACCAGACAGACCACTGCACTCTTAACATTTGATGCCACGTTCTGAGTCACCCTGGGAGATCTGCTGCACCCAGGGCATCTGAGACCACAACCAGAGATATCCCAGGAGAACCACTGCACCCAGGTCACCATAGTTTGAAGGCATCTGAGAAGTTCTTTTGCATACAGAGCAACTAGGCAATCGACCTCACAGTCTGAATATCTCCCAGTGGCTCTGTGGAATGCATGGCAACTGACACAAAAGACTGAAAGCCTCCCTGGAGTGTGGCTGAACACAAGCAAACAGAAAATACAGTCCATTGTCACCCAAAACCGAGCCCCAACACTGGGAGTACAGTTTCACACAGGACAACAGTGTCACTGCTCCCTGAAGACCCAACAGTCTGAAGGCTTCCCAGGAAATGTATTGTAGCTAGGGCAACAAATCAGCAACTTTTCTGCCCCTCTGAATACCCTCCAGTTGGAAGGCTCCACAGGAGGTCTATTACAGCCAGGGCCCCAGGCCTAACCGGAGACCTGTTGCAACCCAGGGGCAAAAAAATGCAGACTCCAGACAGAGTCACCCAGACCAGTAAATATTAGGGATAACCAGATTGCAAGAGGCAAGTGCAAGACTAAAAGTAACAGAAGCCAATATAAGTGGAAATCATCAGAACCCAGTTCTCCCACCACAGCAAGCCCTGAATACACCAACAAACCTGAAAATTCAGGAACATGACCTAAAATTCTATCTCATGGTGATAATAGAGTCTTTTAAGGAAGATATAAATGACTCACTGAAAGAAATACAGGAAAACACAGGTGGACGGGTAGAAGACCTTACAGAGGAAACAAATAAATTCCTTAAAGAAATACAGGAAAACACAATCAAACAGGTGAAGGAATTGCATAAAAGCAGTCCAAGACCTAAAAAGTGGAAGTAGAAACAATAAAGAAAACACAAATGAAGGCAAACCAGGAATGGAAAACCTGGGAATGAGGACAAGAATTACAGATTAAGTGTCACCAACAGAATACAAAAGATAGAATTGAGAATCTCAGGTGAAGATCCTGTAGAAGAAATTGCCCTAATAGTTAAAGAAAATTGAAACCATAAAAAAATTCCTAACCTGAAACATCCAGTGAATTCAGGAAACAATCAAAAGACCAAACCTAAGGATAATTTGAATAGAGGAGAATGAAGATCCTAGCTCAAAGAACCTGAAAACATCTTCAACAAAGCCATAGAAGAAAACTTCCCCAACAGAAAGAAAGCGATGGCCATAAAGGTACAAGAAGCATACAGAACACCAAACAAATGGTATGAGAAAAGAAAATCCGGAAGCCCCAAAGGCCAGTAGAAAGAACGGAAACAGGTAACCTTGGGAGGTAGGTGGTAAGGAGACCTTCTAGAATGTACCAGAGACTGGGATTTAAGAGACTCTTAGGAATCAAAGAGAGGGACCTTAGATAAAATGCTCTACAGTAGAGACAGGGAACTTGTAGAATCCACCTGTTGTGGCAAGACAGGGCATCAAGTATGGGATAGGATTGCCAAACAGTCAAAACTCTGACCCAGAAGTATTCCTGTCTAAAGAACTCCAGGGACCAAAAAGTAGAAGAGCCTGAGGTAACGGAGGTCTAGTGACAGGCCTAAAGTGGGATCCAGCTAAACTTGAGAACCCAAGGCCTCACACTATTACTATGGTTGTGGGACAATCAGATAGTGGGCTAGGAGGAGATAAGATCTGTAGTGTTAAAAAGATTAAACAAAGAAAACTGAAGTGTACTTTGAGATCAAGGAAAAATTTCTCTTCATTTTTCAATATGAAACTCAAAAGAGGTATGTGTGAGAGAAACAGAAAATCTCAACGACTTGGTTAAAATTTTACCTTTTGAAGTTCTTTTAACATCAAAGCATAAATATCACTAGTCTGCAAGGACAACTGTTTTCTCTGCAAGATTATTTTAAGCTATGCATTATATCTGGAATTCTTAAATCCCTGTCAATATATCGCCAGAGAAGAACATTTTTTAAAGGATATGCACACAATATGTTGTAAAACCACTCTGTAAAATATATACTAGTTGGATATTGAAATAAAATTTACTATGATTTAGTTTTTATGGTACAGGATTTTACAAGGAGTTCAAAACTAGCCAAAAACTGGATTCGAAGCTTTGTAATCTGATAGAGTAAAGTATTACAAAGTGATATTTATAGTAATAAGGATATTAGAAAATTTAATGATTCTACTTTTTAGAATAGGTACCTTGCTTTACTTCATCAGAGAACAATAATTGTATCTGTGAGGAACATATATCCACAGTATCATTATTTATAATTTAACTTTAAATACAATACTTATAAGCACAAATCTTCTCATATTCAATGATTGGTCCTTCCTCTCTGTTTATATTTAACCATTTTGCGTCTTAATGCTTCTTATTAAATGGAATGTAGTTACATCACTTCTATTCGTGCTTCAGTACTTACAGGTTATTCATGTGGATAGTGCACAAAAAAATTCATGTGTATACATCTAGTATATATCTTAGTGTATTAAAGCAAAGAGGAATAGAAGGTCAGATAGTTAGATTCTTTTCTGGGCAAAAGTAACAATTGAGGTGTGCAATACAATACAATGAATTTTTATTTAAAATGTGCCAGACTTACAAACATGTGAATTCTACACATCAATTGTAATCATCACTGCTAATTTTTGTTGATATAAAATTATGTACTTTTTATTTATTCATTTTTATACTCCAGATTTTATTCCCCTGCCAGTCCATAGTCCCCCACAGTTCCATATCCTATACCTTCTCCCCTTCTCCCTTTGTCTGTACATAAATGTCCCCACCCCACCCATCTCACCAGACCTCTAAACTCCCTTGGGCTTCCAGTCTCTTGAGTGGTAGAGGTGCATCTTCACTGACTGAACCCAGACCTGGGAATCCTCTGCTGTCTATGTGTTGGAGGCCTCATTTCAGTTGGTGCATGCTACCTGTTTGGTGATCAAGTGTCTGAGAGATCTGGGGGTCCAGGGTAATTGAGAATACTGGTCCTCCTACAGGGTTGCTCTCCTTCGCAGCTTTTTTCAGCTTTTCCCTAACTCAAGCAGAGGGTTCAGCAGCTTCTCTTCATTGGTTGGGTGCAAAAATCTGCATATGACTCTTTCAGCTGCTTGTTGGGCCTTTTGAAGGGCAATCATGATAGGTTCCTTTTTGTGAATACCCCATAGCTTCAGTAATGCTGTCAGGTCTTGGCGCCTCCTCTTGAGCTGGATCCCACTTTAGGCCTGTTCCTGGACCTTCTTTTCCTTAGGCTCTTCTCCATTTCCATCGTGGCATTTCTTTCAAACAGGAAGAATTATGGGTCAGAGATTAGCTATTGGATAAAAACCTCATCCCTCACTTGATGCCCTGTCTTTCTGCTGGAGGTAGGCTCAACAAGTTCCCTCTCCCGACTGTAAGGCATTTCGTCTAGGGTCCCCCCACCCCTGCTTTGAATCCTGAGATTCTCTCACTTACTAGGTCTCTGGTACATTCTAGAGGGTCCTTCCAAATTCCTCCCTCCTGAGATCGCCTGTTTCCAGTCTTTCTGTTGGCCCTCAGGGCTTCAGTCCTTTCCTCCCCACCCAATACCAGTTTATGTTTCCCTCTCCAACTATCCCCATCCTCTTTCCCTCCTGTCTTCTTCCCCCTCCCTCCCTCTCCCCTTGTGGGTGCTTTCTTTCCCCTCCCAAGTGGAACTGAAGCGTCCTTACTTGGGCCCTCCAGCTTGTAGAACTTTTTGAGACCCATTGATTGTATCTTGGATATTCTGTACTTTTTTTTTTTTTTTTTTTTTATAATATCCACTTATTAGTGAGAAGATACTGTGCATGTCCTTTTAGGTCTTAGTTACCTCACTCAGGTAACTAAGTGAGGTGATGATATTTTCTAGTTACATTCATTTGCCTTTAAAACTCAGAATGTCCTTGTTTTTAATAGCTCAGTAGTGTTTCATTGGATAAATAAGCCACATTTTTTGTATCCATTCTTCTGTCATTGGACATCTGGGTTGTTTCCAGCTTCTGGCTCTCACAGATAAGGCCACTATAAATGTAGTTGAAAAATGCCCTGTGGCATGATGGGTCATTTTTCCCCAAGAGTTGTATTGCTAGGTCTTTAGGTAGTTCTATTTCCAAATTTCTCAGGAAGCTCCAAATTGATTTTCAGGGTGGTTGTACCAGTTTGCAATCCCACCAGCAATGGAGGAGTGTTCCTCTTTCTCCACATCTTCACCAAAGTGTTCTGTGTATGTTAGAATCTCAGGGTCATTTTGATTTGCATTTCTCTAGTCACTAAGGACTTCGAACATTTCTTAAGGTGCTTCTCAGCCATTTGAGATTCCTCTCTTGTGGAATATCAGTTTAGTTCTATACCCCATTTTGGGGATGGTGGTGGGTTATTGTTTTTTTTTTTTTTTTTGGTGGTTAGCTTCTTGAATTCTTCATATATTTTGGATATTAGCCCTCTATCAGATGTGGGGTTAATGAAGTGTTTTTTCTTTCCCAAATCTGTAGGATGCTGCTTTGTCTTATTAACTATGTACTTTGTCTTACAGAAGATTTCCAGTTTAATGAGGTCCCATTTATCAATTCTTGATCTTAGAGCATGAGCCACTATAGTTCTGTGTAGGAAATGCCCACCCACCCATCCCAATGAGTACAAGGCTCTTTTCCACTTTCTCTTCTATTAGATTCATTGTTTCTGGCTTTATGTTGAGTTCCTTGATCCACGTGGACTTGAGCATTGTACATGATAACAAATATGGGTCTATATTCATTTATCTACATACATCTACATACACACAGTCAGCTAGACCAGCACCATTTATTGAACATGCATTCTTTTTTCCATTGTATATATTTGGCTTCTTTGTCAAAGGTACAGTGTGCTTAAGTGTGTGGTTTTATTTCTGGATATTCAAATTCATTTCATTGATCAACTTGTCTGTCTCTGTAGCAATGCCATGTGGTGTTTATCCCTATTGTTCTGTAGAAGAGCTTGAGGTCAGAGATGGTGATTCCCACAGAAGTTCTTTTATTGTGAAGAGTTGTTTTCACTCTTCTGGGTTTTTTGCCTTTCCAGATGAATTTTAGAATTCCTCTTTCCCTGTCTTTGAAGAATTATGTTTGGATTTTGTTGGGGATTGCATTGAATCTGTAGATTGCCTTTGGTAGGTGAATAGTGGAGCATGTCTCCTTGTTATATTTTGGAGCATCTTTTGGGTATATGCCTAAGAATGGTATAACTGGGTCCTCAGGTTTTACCATGTCTAATTTTCTGAGGAACCTCCAGACTGATTTCCAGAGTGGTTGTACCAGCTTGCAATCCCATCAACAGTGGCAGAGTGTGCTTCTTTCTCCACATCCTCGCCAGCAACTGTTGTCAACTGAATTTTTGATCTTAGTCATTCTGACTGGTATGAGGTGGAATCTCAGGATTATTTTGATTTGCATTCCCTGATCACTAGGGATATTGAACATTTCCTTAGGAGTTTCTTTGTCATTCAATATTCTTCTGTTGAGAATTCTTTGTTTACCTCTGTCCCCCATTTTTTAATAAAGTTATTTGACTCTCTGGAGTCTAACTTTTTAAGTTCTTTGTATATATTGAATATTACTCTTCTATCAGATGTAGGATTTATAAAAATCTTTTCCCAATATATTGGTTGCTATTTTCTCCTATTGACAATGTCCTCTGACTTACAGAAACTTTGCAATGTTATGAGGTCCCATTTGTCAATTCTTGATCAAAAAATAATAATTTTAATTCTTATGAAGCAAATTCTTTCATATTGATATATATGTACATTATTTTAAATCTGAATATAGTTTATTTTTTGAAATACGATGCAATCATACAGTCTAGAATTTCTCATTTTGCTATTGTTTTTCTAGAGGAAAAATATTAATTTTATTATTTTTCAACATAAATATTTTTCATTATTAAGTAATTACCATGTTGATTATAAAAGATGTTCATAAAACAACATTGTAGATATAATTTTGCATTTTCTTCTAGTCCCAAATTCACTTTTAAACTCTAACATTTTATCAAAAATTATGTATATAAAGATATGAATCAAATATCATAGAGTGTGTTGGGGTTTAAGGAATAATGTCTTCCATAGGCTCCTTTATTTAAATACCTGGTCCCCATCTGGTGGAACTGTTTAGTAAGGATAATGAGATGTGACCTTGTTGCAAGTTCCTGGGGTAGACTCTGAGGCTTAGGTTAACTTTTGGTCTCTCTCTCTCTCTCTCTCTCTCTCTCTCTCTCTCTCTCTCTCTCTCTCTCTGTGTGTGTGTGTGTGTGTGTGTGTGTGTGTGTGTCTGTCTGTCTCTCTCTGCCTCCTGGTGCTGTATCCAAATATAAGTTTTCATGTATGGCTACAACGCTATAACTGCTTGTTTGCTCATGTATCCCCCTCCCATAGTAATCATGGCTTCACTCTTTAAAACTGAAAACTCAAAATAAAATTTTCTTCTGTAAGTTACATTGCTTATGATCTCTTAACAGCATAGAAAAAGTAACTCAGAAAGTTTCATAATACCTTAAATTAATTTATTTTATGGAAAATTATCCACCAAAACATTCTGTACCTTTTATATTCTTCTTGAATGACAGTTTTCTCTCAATTTATCAGTATATATCAGACATATATGCAGAAAAGTAGACATAGAGAGATAGAGAAGAGAGTAAAAGCAATAGAGATAGATATATAGATGTAGAATCAGTTTCTGTATGGTTTTATTATCATTTATTACTCAGTTTTTCTTTAAGTCAACAAGGTACATACTACATTTTAAATGTAGTATAAAATATAACTTCATATATAATGAAGAAATCATTTTTCATGATATTCTACCAAAATTGACAATTTATACCTGTTTGTTTTCATATCAGTATTTCAATTAGCTAGTGAATGTTATTTTTATCCATTTTTATAAATTATTGTGATGGTTATAATTTAATTCCAACATTTCTTTCTTCCCATTTCTCCTGTCAAATCTTTCTATATCTCTCTCCCTCATCTTCTTCACAGTCATGCTCTCTTTCTCAGAAATTATTACATGTATCTATATCTATCTATATTTGTGTATGACTGGCATAATAAATAATTTTCCTTTAGAGTTAAGTCATACAAACAAAATATTCAGTTATTTCAAAAAATATGTGCAGACTTCATTTCTTTTTTGGGTATAAGGAAAACTATAAACTATTATGAAATGATTATGCTGATTTACTAAATCAGTGGTTATATTTTCTCCACAAATAACCATTACTTCAATAGCACCAAGTAGTTAGATAATCTTATGGTTTAGAATTTTGTATTCCTTACATCCCTTCACTCAGCACACAGTATTTTTTCCAAATTTCTGTTAAAACTGTTTAGAAAAATGAACCATTTCTCATTTTAACTTCACTGCACTTCAACTTACTGTGATTTTTAGGTACTTTTTTCACCATGCACTTTTTTACTACTTTTAATTAATTACAGTCCAGTCATTATCCTCCTACTAGTCTGAGATTCCCATAGTTCTCATCCCATTCCTTCTCCATCCTGTCTCCAAGAACATTCTGCCCCACCACCATTTCTCCTCACTCCCTGGGGCTTCAAGTCTCTTGAGGTTTAGATGTGTCTTCTGTCACTAAGCCCATACCAGTCAGTCCTCTGCTGTATATTTGTCAGGGCCTCAGACCTCTTGTATGCTGCACAGTTCGTAGGACAGTGTCTGAGTGATCTCAGGGATCTGGGTTACTTGAGACTCCTGGTCTTCCTATGGAGTAATACTCCTCAGATTCTTCCAGTCTTTGCCTCTCTCAACCACAGCAGTCTCCAACTTCAGTCCATTGGTTGGGTTTAAGTATCTATTTCTGTCAAAGTCAGTGGCTTGTTGGACTTCTCAGAGTACAGGCATGATAGGCTCCTGTCTGTAAGCAGTGTAAACTGAAAGGAAACAGAAGTAGAAGTCTCCTGAGAGACATAGCCAGAGCATATCAAATACAGAACCGAATGCTATCAGCAATCCTTTGAATTGAGAACAGGGTCTCTATTGGAGAAATTAGAAAGGATTGAAAGAGCCAAAGGGGTTTGCAACCCCATAAGAACAACAATGCCAACCAACCAGAGCTCCCAGGGACTAAACCACTACCCAAAGACTATACATGGACCCATGGCTCCAGCTGCTTATATAGCAGAGGAAGGCCTTGTTGGACACCAATGGAAGGAGAAGGCCTAGATCCTGTCAAAGTAGGAGCCCTAATGTAGAGAAATGTCTTTAAGGTGGGAAGGGTGGGTGGATGGGGAAAGGAAAACCCTTATTGAAGAATGAGGAGGAATGGGATAGGTAGCTTATATTTGGGAAAACTGGAAATGGAATAACAACTGAAATGTAAATAAAAATATCCAATAAAAAATTCTATATTAAACCTGATAAACACCTTCAGCAAAGTGGCTGGGTAAAAAATTAACTCAAATAAATCAGTAGCCTTCCTCTACACAAAAGAGAAACAAGCCAAGAAAGAAATTAGGGAAACGACACCCTTCATAATAGTCCCAAATAATATAAAATACCTCAGTGTGACTTTAACCAAGCAAGTGAAAGATCTGTATGATAAGAACTTCAAGCCTCTGAAGAAAGAAATTGAAGATGATCTCAGAAGATGGAAAGATCTCCCATGCTCATGGATTGGCAGGATTAATATAGTAAAAATGGCCATTTTACCAAAAGCAATCTACAGATTCAATGCAATCCCCATCAAAATACAAATCCAATTCTTCAAAGAGTTAGACAGAACAATTTGCAAATTCATCTGGAATAACAAAAACCCAGGATAGCTAAAACTATCCTTAACAAAAAAAGGACTTCTGGGGGAATCACTATCCCTAAACTCAAGCAGTATTACAGAGCAATAGTGATAAAAACTGCATGATATTGGTACAGAAACAGACAGATAGACCAGTGGAATAGAATTGAAGACCCAGAAATGAACCCACATACCTATGGTCACTTGATTTTTGACAAAGGAGCCAAAAGCATCCAATGGAAAAAAGATAGCATTTTCAGAAAAACACACATGGTATGCACTCATTGATAAGTGGCTATTAGCCCAAATGCTTGAATTACCCCAGATGCACAGAACACATGAAACTGAAGAAGAATGACCAAAATACGAACGCTTCACTCCTTCTTTAAATGGGGAACAAGAATACCCTTGGCAGGGAATAGGGAGGCAAAGTTTAGAACAGAAACAGAAGGAACACCCATTCAGAGCCTGCCCCACATGTGGCCCATACATATACAGCCACCAAACTAGATAAGATGGATGAAGCAAAGAAGTACAGGCTGACAGGAACTGGATGTAGATCTCTCCCCAGAGACACAGCCAGAATACAGCAAATACATAGGTGAATGCTATCATTAAACCACTGAACTGAGAACAGGACCCCAGTTGAAGATCAAGAGGGATGGAAGTTTGGAAACTTGGAATACATATGAATAATACCAATAACCAGAGCTTCAGGGGACTGTTACATTAAGACATGTGGATGGGACTGAAGCCAGCCTCATAGGTAACAATAGACCTAGTAAAAAGAGCACAAGAGTGGAAGGGAAGCCCTTGGTCCTGCTAAGACTGAACCCCCAGTGAACATGATTGTTGGCGGGAGGGTGGTAATGTGGGGAAGATGGGGAAGGGAACACCCATAGAGAATGGGAGAGGGAGGGGTTAGGGCAATGTTGGCCAGGAAACCGAGAAAGGGAATAACAATTGAAATGTAAATAAGAAATACCCAAGTTAATAAAGATGAAAAGAAAAAAAGAAAATCTGAAATATAAGACTTTTGCTTCTGTTTGCTTACATGTACATGCAATGAAAACCTACTTTAAGGAAATGAACAGTGATAGATTTTTGTGCAACATATAAGTGATATGAATAAATAACTATCATTTATATACCCTAGGAAATCAATAATTTGATATCATTTGTCTTATTGTACTATGTATTTCATCTGAGTGGCTTGCAGCTACAAAAATTCTACATCTTGATATGCCTATAATTTGGTTTTCATTTTATATTAATTTAAAGTCAGTTTGGCCCTTGCATATTTTGAATTATAGTTAATTTTATTTCATTTAAAACATATGCTAACAACTATTTGTTGTGTATGAATAAAATTTTCACTTAAAATGTTTTTGTTCTTGAATTCTATATTATGATGGCTTTGATTTATTCTTGGATTCAGTTTGCAAGAATGTATTGAGTACTTTAGCATCGACATTCATAAGTGGAATTGGTCTGAAGTTATTTTTTTGTTGTTGTTGTTTTCTTGTGTGATTTAGGTATCAGAGTAATTATGGCTTCATACAATACATTAAGTAGTGTTCTTTCTGTTTCTATTTTATGGAATAGTTTGATGAGTGTTGATATTAGCTCTTCTTTGAAGGTCTAGTAGAATTCTGCTCTAAAACCATCTGTCATGGGCTTTGGGGGGCAGGGTTGTTTTTAATGACTTCTATTTCTTTACGGGTTATGGGACTGTTTTAATGGTTTATTTGATCCTGATATAAATTTGGTTTCTTGTATCTGTCTAGAAAAATTGTTTATTTCATTCAGATTTTCCAGTTTTGTTGAGTAGGAATTTTTTTGTAGTAGGAATTCTATATTATAATCACTTAATGTCTTTTCCATCACATCTATCCTGAATAAATGTATTGAATTAAGACATAACAATATTTATGCTTCTAAAGGGCATTTTGTTTTTCTTTGTCTGGGCTGATATTTGAAAACACACACACAAGGGGTTGGGGATTTAGCTCAGTGGTAGAGCTCTTGCCTAGCAAGCACAAGGCCCTGGGTTAGGTCCTCAGCCCTGAGGGAAACACACACACACACACACACACACACACACACACACACACACACACACCAAGATTACTTTAATCAATCACATTTTAAATATCCAGTGTTGATACTTTTGGATTTCCTTTGCATTTACATATTTTCAAAACACACTGTTTTTCTTTTATAATAATTGACTGTCCATCTTATTAATATCAAAGTTATATCTGTCATGATAGTGGTTATTATGTGAATTATTCTAAATTATCCTATTTGACCAAAACCATGTTTAATATGCAATAGTGAATCAACAATATTTATTGACTTTTAAACAAAAAATAATTCTTTGAATTATTTTAATAAATATAAACTTTATAGTTTTTCAGGGTGAAAATTTGTAATTTGTATTCATTAATCTAGTAGATTCTCCTAACATGACACCACAGATTGCAGAATTCCAACATGATGGCAGATGAATTGAGTTCTGTAAGGCTTAATGCTTAGCATATGGCTGCTTTTCACTTGCAAGTTCTAGTGTTTCTTTGTTTTTTGAGTGAGGGAAAATTGCATGGCGCCTCTTCTTACTCTAATGTGTTTAGTTTGGAATTACACTTTCTTTCTTGGGAGATTTGGATATCTAAAAAAGCAATATGATTTTTTCTACCAACTATAACAAGTTACACTCCTGAAGGCTTTATCCAGTTCAGTAATATATTCATAGTTATTTTTTATGTTTTCCTTTCACATAATCATAGCATCTTTTCAAATACTAATAAATATAGTTATTTTGTATTCTTTTCTGTTAAGAAAGTTTTAAACAATATCAAGATAGTTACATTAACCATAGTTGTTCATATCATAGAGATAATAAACTGTGAAATATTTTAATACTGTAAAAAACCTTAATTTTAATATTTCAGCTTTAACTCCTATATTTTTTCATTATTTTTGTAAGTTTTTCCTCCATAAAATATCATTCTAATTTTTATTTTGTTTTTTCTTTTGAAAACAAATTGTAAACAAATGAGGATTTCCATATATACAGTCTGATAAATTGAAGTAGTTAAGTTTACAAAAATTTTTACACTCTTTTTTTCTATATTACTGCTAGTCTAGCTGACCACTATAGTGTTCCTATCTTTACTATCAATGTCTTATTTGACTATGAGTAATTTGTATATTCCATTTTCTTTGTGAGACCTAATCCATGGACCATATTAGGATGAATTTCAACTTGTTTCTTTTTTTACAACTTGTTTTTTTTTAACTTAATTTTTATCTCTCTAGAAAATACTTTTACTTCGCTTTATTCATAATACATAAAATTTTGAAGTTTGGTAGTTATCTAGACAAAACTGTCAACGTTTGTCCTTACTTTAAAAAAAAAGAAAGAAAGAAAGAAAAATTAAAGAGATCAGTTTGCTTTCAGACTGTCTTCAGCTTCTAGGTCAAAAGCCTCAAAGGAAGAGAGTTTTGTTACAGGTATAAGTATAGGTGAAAGAAATTAATTAGAATCACAGGCTATATTGAGGTAGCATTGTGAAGACTCCATTTTCTTTTCTGTTGTTAGCAAATGCATTAGAACAAAAAATGATGACCTTCATAGATAAGACTGAAATGAACTAAAAATGCTTTCAGCATCAATTTTACCTTGAAGGTTGATTTTTATCAGACCCCCAAATGCATTTTTTTAAACGAAATCTGTCGGCAAGGGTAAACTTTTAGTGTACTTTTCCATTTCTTTCTTAAGCACCGTCATCCATTTGTTAGTATGGGTATTCAAGTGCTCTTACTTAATTAGAAAGTTGTTTTATTTTAAGTACAACACAAATGTCTTGGTAACAATAAAACGTGTAGCTTCTACTGGATTATCTTCATATACTTTATATATTTGGTTTGCATAGTATAATTTCTGTTCAATTAATAATTTCAGAAACATTTTAGTTTCACATAAACTGTTGATATATATTTTACTAATACTTCACCATAAGTAGTATAATTATTATTATTTTCACAAATACAATTTAGCTGCATGATATACTACTAGTCTAGAATTGGACATTTTTTTTTCTCATCAATATTATCACATACTACCCTTCTCATTCTATTTGCATTATGATACTTAATCAATACAAAATACAAGAAATAGCTAAGCACTACAACTAACCAATAAAAATATGAACCTGACACTTAACTAAGTTAGCACTCTGTAAAATACAGGGAAGGGGAGGGGTTAGGGGGATGTCGACCTGGAAACCAGGAAAGGGAATAACAATTGAAATGTAAAGAAGAAATACCCAATTTAATAAAGATGGAGGAAAAAAAAGACCTAAAGCACAATTTCACACTGATTCTTAATTCAGCCTAATAGATTTACTTAATGTTATTCCTTTATATTTGAGATTCTAATGAGACCTAGCAAACTTTTCATGAGATTTAAGTGTTTAACAGGTCTAGCTGTGAGTTTCTGCACCCTTTCCTCTGTCTGGAGCACTGTGTATACTGTATGCCATAAGCCAGGGGAAGGATCACTGATGATGACTGTACAAGGCACTAATGCATCATGGAGCAGAATATCATTAGGAAACATTTCACTAAATTTTTTGTCAGTAATGTGTGGTTCTACCTTAGGTCTGTGAGCTACCCAGTCTCTTGTTTCTGACCACCCAAGCAATGTAGGATATGGGATCCCCCTCAAGGTGTAGGCCTTAAGTTATACTAGACATTGGTTGGTTACCCCAACAAATTCTGTGCCACCATTGCCCCAGAACACCTTGCAGGCTGGACAGATTGTATATTTAGGGTTTTGTGACTGGTATCTGTGTTTCACTTTTCATAGTCTGAAGAGTACCTTTCTGTACCAAAGCTTCTAGTACATAGGGATGAAGACACCATGAAGGCTCCAACTTGATGTCTTTATGTTCATTAAACTGTGTGAATTTTGTCCTCAGGAATGAGGTCATACTGTAAGGTTTTAGGGGTTTTTTGGGATTTTTCAAAACATTTTTATTGAATATGTTATGTATTTGCATTTCAAATGTTATTCCCCCTTACCCCTCTCCCATGCCTGCTCCACTTCCTCCTCCTTCTATAAAGATGCTCCCACTGCCACCCACCCATATCCATCTCATCCCACTGGCATTCCCCTACAATGGGAAAACAAGAATTCACAGGACCTAGGCCTCTCCTCATATTGATTCCAGATAATGCCATCCTATGCTGCATATGCATGCAGCTGAAGCCATGGGTTCCTTCGTGTATACTCATTGGTTGGTGGTTCAGTCCCTGGGAGTTCTGGGAAATTTGGTTGGTTGATATTATTGTTCTTCATATGGTATTGTAATCCCCTTCAGCTCCTTCAGTTCTATCTCTAGCTCCTCATTTGGGTCCTCAAGATCAGTTTGATTGTTTTCTGCAAGCATCCTCATCTGTATCAGTAGGGCTCTGGCAAAGCCTCTCAGGAGACACTCATATCTGGCTCCTGTCAGCAAGCACTTCTTGGCATCAGCAACAGTGACTGGGTTTGGTAACTTCACATGGCATGGATCCCCAGATGGGGCAGTCTTTGGATGATCTTGTCTTTAGTCTCTATTCCACAGTTTGTCCCTGTATTTCCTCCCGTAAGTTTTTTTGTTCTCCCATCTAAGAAGGAATGAAGTGTCCACATTTGGTCTTCCTTCTTCTTAAGCTTCATATGGTGTTTGAATTGTTTCTTCGGTATTCTGAGCTTTAGGGCCAATATCCACTTATCCGTGAATGCATAGCATGTATATTCTTTTGTGACTGGATTACCTTGCTCAGGATAATATTTTCTAGTTCCATCCATTTGCCTAAGAGTTTCATTTAGCCATTCATTTTAATAACTGAGTAGTACTCCCATTGTGTAATTGTACCAGACTATGCTCAACAATAAAGAACATCTGGGGGTGGAAACCATATCCCTGACCTCAAGCAGTATTACAGAACTATCATGATATCATGAGAAAAATTGAATGGTATTGATACAGAAACAGGCAGAAAGACACAGAAATGAACCCATACACCTATGTTCACTTGATTTTTGAAAAAGGTGCTAAAACCATCCAATGGAAAAAAGACAGCAATTTCAACAAATGGTGTTGGATGAACTGGAGGTCAGCATTTATATGATTGCAAATTGACCCATCTTTGTACAAACTTCAAGTCCAAGTGGATCAAAGACTTTCATGTAAAACCAGAAATACTCAAACTAATTGAAGAGAAAGTGGGGAAGAGCCTCAAACATATAGACATAGGGGAAAATTTCCTGAAAAGAATACATAATTGGCTTATGCTCTAAGATCAAGAATTGACAAATGGGACCTCATACGATTAATTGCAAAGCTTCTGTAAGGCAAAGGACACTGTCTTTAGGACAAAATGGTAACCAGCAAAATGGGAAAAGATCTTTACTAATTCTACATCTGACAGAGGGCTAATGTGTAATATATCCAAAATACTCAAGAAGTTAACTCAAGAAAATCAAATAATATTTTTAAAAATGGAATACAGAGCTAAACTAAGAATTATCAACTGAAGAATACCGAATAGCTGAGAAGCACTTAAAAAATGTTCAACATCCTTAGTCATCAGGGAAATGCAAATCAAAACAACCCTGAGATTCTACCTCATACCAGTCAGAATGGCTAAGATCAAAAAGTCAGGTGACAGCAGGTATTGGCTAGGATGTGGAGAACTGGGAACACTCCTCCATAGTGTAAGTTGTAAGAGAACAAACCTCTGTGCAACATCAGCATGGATTATTTAGGGATCTTCACTGGACCTCTTTGGCCAATAACTAATTCAAGTTAGTACTCAATGAAATGGGTGCCGTTATGCTAGCTTTTCACATACATATGTTCACATACTTCATATTTCCTCATGATAAATCTTATCATGTAAAATGCATTAAAATTAAAGTTAATGCAAAAGTCAATACATTTGAATAACCTCCCACACAAAGGAAATCATGCCTGACACAGTAAACCTCTCCATGCACACATGATCAGGGAAATAAAAGGCCCTAGTAAAGAACAAAGGACTGTTTTGTTGTTATTGTTCTTTGTTTTATTTTTATCTATCTATCTATCTATCTATCTATCTATCTATCTATCTATCTATCTACCTATCTATCTATCTATCTAAGAAATGGTGTTAAACTACAATCTCACCATTGATGGTTATAACTTAAGAATATCAATGCTTCTCATCTATTATCAGCAAAACATTGCTTAGCATTAGGAATGCTTTAGTGCAAAGATACAAGTAATCCAAGTGTGGAAACATTTATGGAATATTTTGGCCTAAGCAGGATATCTATATCATCTACCAACTGTCCCTATCAAGATTCATGAAGTATATGTGATAAATATTGAAAACAATGTAAGAAACAGACACTGGAGAGTGACATTTACAACAATGTATTCTGGACATAAAATATATATTAGTGGTTATGGGGAGAGTGATGTAATCACTGATTAGTTACCTTTGTTTTAGTAAATAGTCTGTGTTTCATGCTTGTGTCAATGTATTATTTAACACTAATAAAACTCAGTGGGTTAAATAAGGACATCAAATTTGGAGGTACCTTATTTGGAAGGAAAAGGGTTTCTCTGAGAGAGAACATGAATGAGAAAGAGTATTAGGTATTGCAAAAAAGTACCAGAGTTAGTACATATAGACATGAAATTAAAAACAAAAATTTAACATTATGTATATAGTGAAGAACTTCATACACCAAAACACAGCGAAGGCATAACATGAACAAAGAAAGGAAGTATGTCATGTCAATTCTCCATTCTTCCTATAAAGTCATAATTTCCATCATTAAGGTCAAACACACAATGTTCCATATAACATTAAATATCTAAATATTAGCAAATACCTATCCTCTAAATGGCATTACCTTATTAAATTGTGAATTGTTTCTAACATGAAAAATTTTGAGAGATGCATTTAAACAATAATTATATTTAGCTAGACGTACACAAGACATTTGAGGATAAGTACATAGTATCTTATATAACCGAGGACATTTTATATCTGAAAATTTAATAGAGCTATATTAAATCTGAGGGAATTGCCAATGCTAATAATCTTAGTTATTCAGGATACAGGAGCAGAAAGATCACTTGAACCTGTCAGTCTGAAACCACTATTAAAAACATTATAAGAATCTATCTTAAAATCAAAAAACAAAGAATTTAAAAAGTAAAACAGTAATAAAGTAATTTATTTAAGACTTCATATTTTACAAAATATATGAGAAGTATTTTAACCAACTTTCAAAATGACATTTAATGTACATTTAAATTTTATTAGTACTTCTAGTCATAGAAAACCAAGAATCATATATTTTGATACTATTTTAGTAATAGTCAAGTCAGTCTCCTTGGTAGCATTGCTGAAATTCTAAGATTCTAGAATTTCTTTGTGTTCTGCCATTATACATTTAGTTTGTTTCTGTACCAGACTGCTAAATGGAATGCTTGTAGTTTAGCTTGTAAATAACCCACTTCCCCCTTCATTTGTTTTCAAAGAATAGGTAATTAAGACATATCACTTTATGTGCTAAGAATATTTTCTATTTTGATATTTGATAGAAATTCAGATTAGAATGGGATCTTTAATTATTAAGGTATGGTCAGGATAGTTCTTTCACATTTACTGTATAATAAGTCACATTTTATGTCTGTGTGCATATGTGTATGCATGTGTCTGTGTGTGACTGTTTTCTTTCCTTCTTTTTCAATTGATGGAAGTAAGAAATAAAATATTATTTTGTGAAGGCCATAATATTTTTATTTGACTGTAGCCTTTAAGGATTAAATATCTGAAGGATTTAATATTTTACCCTTAGCACCTCAGTCGAAAGGAAAGATACAAATGTTTCACTGCATTTTTATAATTTATTTCTAGTGTACTATCTCAGTAGTTAATGTTAACAATATAAGCTTAAATGCTAATCATGTAAAGTTTGGCTATACCATTCTCTGAAATTTTTATTATATACCTGTTCCAAAAATGATCCTACTACAGATTAATGCATTGTTAAAAATTAAATTTCTTTATTTAAAAAATAAAATGTATTCACATCCATAAATACAGAGATACAATAAGGTACACATGAGTCCTATAGACATGCATTTATTTATTGACCTGAGTTATTTTCTGCAACTAGATGTAAAGAAGAGACTATGGTCACAAAGCACATGGAAATTTAGTACCTCTCTGAAAAAAAATTTCCTCTTTTGTATTAAATTTATGTCCTCATAAACTTTGGCTTAAATGGTAATCAACTTTGAAAATTGCGAATGTATGGTGATATGATAGATTTCTTAATGATTGCAATTTGCATTTAAATTATTTATGATACTCTAAGGAAAAACGAAGAAAATCGGACTCCATTTTCTATATAAGCCTAATCAAAGGCTCTACAATTTTTATGTTTTGTACTGGGAAAAAAGAAAATCTGACAGTAATAATCATCATAAAAGTGTTATATTGTTTACTTCAAGCAACATACTGAGAAGCCAATGTTATCTAGTTGCTTTGTTGTTGATCAGAAATGTACAAATTTTCTCATGCTTTCTATTAAATTGAAACACATCCTTTTGACATTTAGAGAATTGTAAATTTCTGCACTATATGGTAATCCTTGATATCAAAATTAGTGTCATATAAAGGGTTTAATTTTCATACATACTTGCTATGAAGTTTTTAGGTGCCAAATATGTATCTCAACTGGATTATAAAATGGAAAGATAATATTTTTCAAAATGTGTGTGTGTGTGTGTCTGTGTGTGTTTGTGTGTGTGCAAAATTCAGCATTAAAGAAAAATGTAATCCAGTGAGGAAAAAAATAGAGAATCTTACTAAGTAAAAGCAATTCTCACATGTAGAAATTAATACAAATAAAAGGCTATTCACAAAATATAGGCCAGTTGGTTGTTAGTTTATATTCTCTATTGGTCTTACCTTCCTTATAGTAAGGGAAACAGATACCTGATAAATAGAAGTTTGCATGAGGAAATGCTATGTAATCTGAGTTTCTAATTATGTTGTATCTGACATTAGTAATGTCAAACAAAAGAATATAAAGCCATACAATTCTTATAATCTCTTATTTTACATTCTAGGTAAATGTATCAACTTTCATAGACATGATTTATAACAGAGGACTAGTGGTTATTTATAATGGATCTGAACACTCTATTTTTATCTGATCTCTCCTTTCTATCATTTCTTTTTGTTAATTGTGGATGTTGTACACAGTGGTAGGGATTAAATTCCAGATCTCACTAACATATGCAAAGGTTTTTTTTATTCAGTTTCATCTCCTTGTACCCAGTTTGATTTCTTTTCATTGTATCTTTATTCCTGTAAACAGTTTCCTCTTTTATCATTTATTTGTCATCTGTAAATATAGAAATTAGAAATCTATTTTTAGATTATCTATAATTATTTTATATCACTTTTCCCCATTTGTACTCCATCTAGCCTTACTCGCTGTAAACAATTTTGTGTCCTTTCCTCTTTTAAAATGAGGGAGCAGAGTGATATAAATACAACATAATTTTTGTTGATTGTATATATATGGTTTCAGGAGTGACTGCTTTGTACTGTGTAACCAATTCAGGAATTCAACTCTACAAAAGACTAATTCTCTTTTTAGAAATTAGCAGTTTCTTTACTTCTAAAGTTTGGACCATATGTGATATCTATCCCCATTTCCACATTATTTAGCATGTCTATCTATATTATTCAGGTCTTGTTTATTCAAACCTGTCTAAAAGAAATAGGGAGATAGCAGACTTCTATGCTGTTACAATATTTCCACCTTCTCTTCTGAAATATTCCCTTAGCCATCAATGTAGGAACTATATTGTGTATGTATCTAATAAGCCTGGAAATCTGATAATCAATTGATCTTTGTATTGTATTCTGTTTTGGCTCTCTGTGATGGTCTCTAATTGGTATTTGATGAGTGGTGATACCTGCACTTATCCATAGATATAAAGTTTAAAATATACTTAAGGAACAAGGCTGGTCTAGAAAAGTGTCAGTAGCAGATTCTTGTCTAAGGTATTTGAACTTGTAGTCTTTCTTTGATCCCAGAGATAAGGCTGTCCTACAGCCTTCTAGACACAAAATCTGACCAGGAAGACCTGGTCTCCTACGAGAGCTCTCTCTTAAGCCCACAAGCAAGACCCCACGTTTGCTCCACTAACTGTCCAAAGAGCAACCCTCCAGGAGCACACAGAGCACAGGAACCAAAGAACAGCCTGGGACAGGATACTTCTAGTCACCTTCTGTGCTCAGAGGTAAGGGTGTCCCACAACCTTCCAGACCCGAAGCCTACCAGGAGAAACTTGGTCTCCCAAAAGTAATCTCAAACTTAAGATCACAGGTTAACAGGACCACAAGAGCACTCTCCAGTCAGAGACAGGAAGACCAACCAACACCAGAGACAACTTGATGGCGAGAGGCAAGCACAGGAACCTAAGCAACAGAAACCAAGTCTACTTGGCATCATCAGAGCCCAGTACTTTCCCCAAAGCATATACAGGATATCCAAAAACACCAAAAATCAAGATTTGGATATAAAATCATATATCATGAGGATGATAGAGAACTTTAAGAACGACATGAATAACTCCATTAAAGAAATACAGGATAACACATGTAAACAAGTAGAAGCCCTTAAAGAGGAAACACAAAAATGAACAAACAGGTGAAGGACTTGAAAAAACCATGCAGGATCTAAAAATGAAAATAGAAAAACAAAAATAAAGAGATCACAAAGGGAGATAACCCTGGAGATATAAAACATAGGAAATAGATCAGGAGTTATAGAGCAAGCATTAACAACAGAATATAAGAGATAAAAGACAGAATCTCAGGTAGAGAAGATATCATAGAAAACACTGAAACAACCATCCAAAAAATGGAAAAGGCTAAAAGCTCCTGAAACAAAACATCCAGGAAATCCAGGACACAATTAGAAGACCACCCTGGACACAATAAGAAGACCAATCCTAAGAATATTAGATATAGAAGAGAATGAAGATTCACAACTTAAAGGACCAGTAAATATCTTCAACAAAATTATAGAAGAAAACTTCCCTAACCTAAAGAAAGAGATGCCTAAAAACATACAAGAAGCCTACAGAACTCCAAATAGATTGGACTAGAAAACAAATTCCTTCTGTCCCATAATAGTCAAAACACCAAATACACAAAGCAAAAAAAGAATATTAAAACAGTAAGATCAAGTAATATATAAACACAAGGAGGGAAACCACACCCTAGAAAAAGCAAGAAAATAATTTACTGTCAACTAACCCTAAAGAAGATAGCCACACAAACATAATTCTAACTCTTAACAACAAAAATAACAGGAAAAACCATCACTCTTCCTTAATTTCTCTTAACATCAATGGACTCAGTTCCCCAATAAAAAGGCATAGTCTGCCCCACCGAGAGAAAGCTTGTCTCCAGAGAGCACAGGTTGGACCATTACTTCTGTTCCTAGGGACCTGACTAGAACTCTCAGGATACAAGAACTGAGGAGCAGTCTGAAAAAGTATCCTTCCTGTTTCCTAGTGGGCCCAGAACTGACCCTGTGCCACAGTTGCTTGTAACCAGATCACTTGTGGAGAGAGCTAGATTCTCAGATGTATGGACAATCCTGAGAGCACATGCGAGACTAACACTTCTCACATTCCTGGCCCAAGAACTGTCCTTGAGCCCTCTGTACACAGGAAGCAAGTAGCAGTCTGGAACAGAATACTTCCTTTCCCTAACTGCACCTGGAGCTGACCCTATGACACAGCTCTCTCCACCCAGATCAAGCAGGGAGAAAACCAGTCTCCAGTAGTGCTGATACACAAGTTGACAGGATGGCCAAGCCACTGTCAGAGACAGCAAGACAAGCTAATACCAGAGATAACCAGATGGTGAGAGGCAAGGGCATCAAGCTAAATATCAGAAACCAAGACCAATGGGCATCATCAAAACCCAGTTTCCCAATGGCAGCAAGTCTTGGATACACCAACACACAAGAAAACAAAATTTTTATTTAAAATCATAATTCAGGTGGATGATAGAGGTTTTTAAGATGGACATAAATAACTCCAATAATGAAATACAAGACAAATACAGATTAAAAAAAAAAATTGAAGTTCTTAAAAAGGAAACACGAAAGTCCCTTAAAGAATTACAGAAAAACACAACCATTCAGGTGAAGTAATTGAACAAACCAATCCAGGATCTAAAAATGCATATAGAAACAATAAAAAACCTCAAAGGGAGACAATCCTGGAGATAGAAAACCAAGGAAAGAGATCATAGACACAAGCATTAAAAACAGAATACAAGAGATAAAAGAGAGAATTTCGGGAGCAGAAGATAACATAGAAAACATTGACACAACCTTCAAACAAAATGAAAACCAAAAAGAGCTCCTAACCCAGAACATTCAGGGAATCCAGGACACAATGAGATGATCAAACCTAATGATAATAGGTATGAAAGAGAGCTAAGATTCCCAAATTAAAAGATTGGTGAATATCTCCAATAAAATTATAGAAGAAAATTTCTCTAGCCTAAAGAAAGAGATACCCAGGAACATACAAGATGCCTACAGCACTCCAAATAGATTGGACTAGAAAAGAAATACCTCCTGTCACATAATAGTGAAAACACCAAATGCACAAAACAAAGAAAGAATATTAAAAGCATTAAGGGAAAATAGTCAAGTAACATGTAAAGGCCAACATATCAGAATTACACCAGACTTCTCAGCAGAGACTATGAAATCCAGAAGATCCTGGGCAGATTTCATATAGTCCCTAAGAGAACACAAATGCCAGTTGCACAAAACTCTCAAGTATCTTAGATGGAGTAACCAAGGTATTCCATGACAAAACCAAATTTACCCAATATCTTTTGACAAATCCAGACCTACAAAGGTAATAGATGGAAAACTCTGACTCAAGGAGGGAAACTACATTCTGGAAAAAGCAAGAAAATAATCTCCTTGCAAAATAATCAAAGGAAGATTGTCACACAAACATAATTCCACCTCTAAAAGCAAAATAACAGGAAACAACAATTTCTTAATATCTTATAACATCAATGCAATCAATTCCCAAATAAAGAGACATAGACTAACAGACTGGATACCTAAAGAGGATCCAGCATTTTGCTGCATACAGGAAATACACTTCAGTGACAAAGACAGATACTACCACAGAGTAAAAGGCTGCAAAACAATTTTCCAAGTGGATGGTCCAAAGAAACAAGCTGGAATAGCCATTTTCCTATCAAATAATTGCAACTTTCAACCAAAAGTTATCAAAAAAAAAGGTAAGTAGGCATTTCATACATCAAAGAAAAAAATCAACAAGATGAACTCTCATGCCTGAATATCTATGCCAAATGGATTTAACAGATATCTATAGTAAATTTCATCCTAAAACAAAAGAATATGCCTTCTTCTCAACATCTCATGATGCCTTCTCCAAAATTGAAAATTGAAAACAAAACAGACCTCAACAGATACAAGAAGAGTGAAATAATTCCATGAATTCTATCAGACCACCATTATCTAAAGTGGTCTTCAAAAACAGGAAAAATGACAGAAAGTCTACATACACATGGAAGCCGAACAATACTCTACTGAATTATAACTTGGTCAAGGAAGAAAGAAAAAAGTAATTAAAGACTTTTTAGAATTTAATGAAAATAAAGGCAAAATATACCCGAACTTATAGAGCACCATGAAAGCAGTGCTAAGACGAAAACTCATAGCTCTGAGTGCCTTCCAAAAGAAACTATTGTGAGGATACACCAGCAGCTTGATAGCACACCTAAAAGCTCTACAACAAAAAGAAGCAAATAAACACAGTAGGAATAGACAGCAGGAAATATTCAAACCCAGGTCTAAAATCAACCAAGTATAAACAAAAGGAACTATACAAAGAATCAACAAAACCAGGAGCTCCTTCTTTGAGAAAATCAACAAGGTAAACCCTTAACCAAACTAATCAGAAGGCACAGAAAGAGTATCCAAATTAACAAAATCAGAAATGGAAAAGGAGACAAAGCAATAGAAACTGAATTAATTTAACATATCTTCCCATCCTACTACAAACACAAATACTCAACAAAAAAATCTGGATGAAATGGACAATTTTTTAGACAGATACCAAATAGCAAAGTTATATCAGCATGAGATAAATGATCTAAACTCTCCCATAAATCTTAAGGGAATAGAAGCAGTTATTAAAAGTCTCCCAATGAAACAAAGCCCAGAGGCAGATAGTTTTAGCACACAACTCTTTCAGACATTTGAAGAAGACCTAATACCAATACTTTCCAAACGATTCCACAAAACAGAATCAAAAGGAACAATACCAATTCATCCTATGGAAGACAAAATTACACTTGTACCTAAACCACACAAATATGAAACAAAGATAATGTCAGACCAATCTTGCTTATGTATATCGACATAAAATACTCAATAAAATTCTTGCTAACCGAATCCAAAAACACTTTAAAACCATCATCCATCATGAACAAGTAGGCTTCATCTCAGAGATGTAGGGATGGTTCAATATACAGAAATCCATCAACCCAATCCACTATATGAAGAAACACAAAGAAAAAACCCACATGATCATCACATTAGATGCTGAGAAAGCATTTGACAAAATTCAACACACCTTCATGTTAAAAGACTTGGAAAGATCAGTAATTCAAGGCCCATAGCTAAACACAGTGAAAGCAATATAAATGAAACCAGTAGACAACATCAAACTAAATGGAGAGAAACTTGAAACAATCCCACTAAAATCAGGGACTAGACAGTGCTACCCACTCTCTCACTGCCTGTTCAATGTATAACTCAAATTCCTAGCCTGAGCAATTGGAAAACAAATGGAGATCAAAGGGATCCAAATTGGAAAGGAAGAAGACAAAATGTAACTATTTGCAGATGAAATGATAGTATCATTAAGTGACCCCAAATATTCTACCAGAAAACTCCCATAGCTGATAAACAACTTCAGAAAAGTGGCTGAATATAAAATTAACTCAAAGAAATCAGTAGCCTTCATTTACTCAAATGACAAACAGGCTGAGAAAGAAATCAGGGAAATGACATACTTAACAATAGTCTCAGACAATATAACACACCTTGTGACTCTAACCAAGTAAGTGAAAAATCTGTATGACAAGAACTTCAAGTCTCTGTGAAAAAAAAAATTGAAGATCTCAGAAGATGGAAAGATCTTCCGTGATAATGGATTGTCAGCATTAATAATGTAAATATGGCCTTCTTGCCAAAAGCAATCTACAGATTCAATGCAAACCCCATCAAAATTTCAACTCAATTCTTCATAGAATTAGAAACATCAATTTGCAAATTCATTTGCAATAACAAAAAACCCAGGGTAATGAAATCTATCCCCAACAATAAAAGAACATCTGAAAGAATCAGCATCCCTGACCTCGAGCAGTATTACAGAGCAATAGCGATGAAAACTTTATGGTATTGGGATAGAGTCAGGCAAGTAGATCAGTGGAATAAAGCTGAAGACCCAGAAATTAACCCATGTACCTATGGTTACTTGATATTTGATAAAGAAGCTAGAACCATCCAATGGATTTAGTATAGCATTTTCAATAAATGGTGCTGATACACCTTGAGTTCAGCATGTAGAAGAATGGATATTGATCTATGCTTTTCACCCTGTACAAAGCTTAAGCATAAATGGACCAGGGACCTTCACATAAAATCAGATACACTCAAACTAATAAAAGAAAATGTGTGGTATACCATTGAACACTTTGGGGAAAATTTCCTGTACATAACACCAATGGCTTATGCTCTAAGATCAAGAAACTACTAATGGACCTCATAAAATTGCAAAGCTCTGGTAAGGCTAAGACCACTGTCGTTAGGACAACAGGGCAACCAACAGATTAGTAAAAGATCTTTACCAGTCCTACATCCGAGAAAGGGCTAATATCCAATATGTACAAAGAACACAAGAAGTAAAACTCCAGAGAATCAAATAACCATATTAAAGCTGGGGTACAGAGCTAAATAAAGAATTCTGAACTGAGGAATATCAAATGGCTGAGAAGTACATAAAAAAATGTTCAATATCCTTAGTCATCAGGAAAATGCAAATCCAAACAATCCTGAGATACTGCCTCACACCAGTCAGAATGGCTAAGATCAAAAACTTAGGTGACAAATAGATGCTGGCTAGGATGTGAAGAAAGAGGAACACTTTTCCTTTGTTTATAGGATTGTAAGCTATTGTAAGTACTCTGGAAATCAGTCTGGAGGTTCCTCAGAAAATTGGACTTGGTACTACATGAGGACCCATCTATACCGCTCCTAGGCATATACCCAAAAGATGTTCAAAAATATAACAAGGACACATACTTGTGTTCATATTAGCCTTATTTATAATAACTAAAACCTGGGAGGCACCTAGATGCCCTTCAACAGAGGAATGGATACAGAAAATGTGTTACATCTACACAATGGAGTACTACTCAGATATCAAAAAAATAAATGACTTCATGAAATTCATAGGCAAATGGATAGAACTAGAAAAATACCTTAAGAGGTAACACAAATCACAAAAAAAAAAAAAAAAAACCAAAAACCCTTCACAAAACAATAAATATACATGGTATGCACTCACCGATAAGTAGATATTAGCTCAAAAGTTTGAATTTACCAATGATACAATCCAAAGACCACATGAAGCTCAAGAAGAAGGACAACAAAAGTAGAATTGCTTCAGTTATTAGAAGAGGGAAGAAAAATCATAATAGGAGGAAATATGGAGACAAAGTTTAGAGCAGAGACTGAAGGAAACACCACTCAGAGATTGCCCTACCTGAGGATCCAGGCCATACACATACAGGTACCAAACCCAGACAATATTGTTGATGCCAAGAAGTTCTTAAGCTGACAGGAGCCTGATATAGCTATCTTCTGAGAGGCTCTATCAGAGCATGACAAATACAGAGTTGAATGCTTGCAGCCAACCATTGAACTGAGAACAGGACCCCATTGGAGGAGTTACAAAAAGGATTGAAGGAACTGAAGGAATTTGCAAACCCCTAAGAAAAAAACAGTATCAACCAACCAGAGCTACCAGGGAATAAATCCCCACCCAAAATGTACACATGGACAGACCAACCCATGGCTCAAGCTGCATATGTAGCAGAGGATGGCCTTGTTGTATACCAATGGGATGAGAAGCCCTTGGTCCTGCCAAGTCTTGAACCCCAACTAGAATAATATATCAGGAAGGGTAGACAGAAAAGGGTGATTTGAGGGGTTAGGGAAAAGTCTTATCAAAGTAGAAGGTGCAGATATGGCGTAGGGGGTTTCTGGACAGGAAATCAGGAAAGGTGATAAATAATATTTAAAATTTAAATAAAATTACCCAATTAATAAAATAGTAATATGGTATGAGTATCAACATTAGAGACAGATATCCTCATGCCCACAGTGGCACATGTGCTCCAACCAGGCAACACCTCCTAATTGTGCCACCCCCAATAAACCAAACGTTCTAATACAGTAGCCTATGGGAGTCAAACCTATTCATACCACCATCCCTATTTCCTTGCAATTATAACATAATATAATTTTCAACTTCAGATGTCTTCATAGTTTATTATAGCTTTAGTAATACTCATATTTTATATTGATATTGTGTAATAATATTCATCCTCCTTACAGCCCTCTTTTTATTATATTCTTATTTCATACATTACCATCCAGCAATCTCAGTGTTCAAAATTATCAGACAGTTTTGTTGCTTACTGCAACGTTCAGGACCTTGGTTTCTTCAAACCTGCATGCTTGTTGTCATCCCAAAGTACTGTCTTTCATTCAATGGGTTTCATCTAAAAAAACCCTACTTTAATTAGCACCTTTGAAAATTCTCACATCCTTCCCATCCACATCCATTGTACAGATATTTCATCAACTTACCCTTTTTTTATTTACTCACAACACTCGTCTACTTCTATATTGCTTTATACTCACTTATCCATTGCCTAGGTTTTCATTCCTAATTAATATTCAATAAAACATTAACGAAGCATTTCTATTTTATTTCTAGATTTCCAAATAAGACCTGTAGTAGATGGTTTTAATTTTTGTTTTATAAACCATTACATATTATAAACTTTTCCCTAAATGTCATGAGGTAGTAGAGATGAAGCTGAAAGAAAATGTTTGTTTACCTAATATTTTATGAGACATATTTAGATATGTGGTTATTAGTCTATCTTTTCTCCTACAGCATCTTTCTACTCATGTATTCTTCTCTTTTTCCTATTTACACAAAAACTAAAGTATTTTCTTATATTCTATATTCTGATAATAGTTTCACCTTCTTCTACTCTTTCCAATTCCTCACACTGCACACCCAGATTGATTCCATTTCTGTATCTCTCTTCAGAAAAGAATAAGCATTTAAAGGATAACAACCATTATACAATAAAATCCAATAAGATAAAAAATCATGTCAAAGTTGGACAAGACAATCCAACCGAAGGAAAAGAGTCCTCAGAGATTCAAATTAGAAGTTCAATCATTCTCACACGCAGGAGTCCCATAAAAACTAAGCTATAATGTATAATATATATGCAGAGGATCTGATGCAGACCCATGTAGTCCCTATGCTTGATGCTTTTTTTCTTTAAAATGTTCATGAGTCAGATTTGGGAAGAGTTGACCAGGGAGAGAAGGTGAATATCATCAAGATGCAGTCTAGTAATGTCTGTAACAATTAAGAAAATATTATTAAAATAAAGTACTAAAATCACTGGCTTTGTTGACAGAGTAATATTCTATGCAGTAAGTTATTATAGCAGTCCTTTTAAGGCTAACTCCAAATATTAGAATATATATCACATGAATTGCTCTAATGACAAGGAAAACTTATATTTCCTGTTATCTGAGAGTAAACCTGACCTCGCTCTTTTAATTCTTATGAATGACAACTCTTTTGCCTTAAATAAAGCAGAATGTTTAATATGGTAGACTTAGAATAAATTTGAGGACAGTGAAGAATAGATGACTTTCAAAACTGTAGATAAATAAGTGATAGAGTTCCTTTTCCTGAAAGAGCTAAAAAACAAATCTGTGGTGCCTATAATAATAATATTTTATTGTGTATTAAAGTGTCGTATGAGTCTTTACACTGAATTACCCTTAAAATCAGTTACAATATGACTAAAGTCTGAATTCTAAATCTTCTAAAATCAAAGATGTAATTTTCTAAGAGAAATGGCTGAATATATAGTGATCCAAGTTTATTATGATTTGAGGCGGCAGAATTTTATGTTTCTTTCTTTTCAAAATGAAATACAAGTATATGTTTGTATCATCCCTCCCTGCACTGCCGAACTATGTTCTTCACAATTCTTTTCCATACATAATTGCCTATATACTATACAGGTCACCAGAGATGTTTTGCCCAAGATTGAAAGGCACAGTGAAACAGTAACGTTTTAGTCTCTGTTCAGATCTTGACAGTACATAAGGTCTGGTTGCTTTCAATATTACTGTTTTCTGTATTTGGCCTGTTCAGTTAATATGCAGCAAAAAATCAGGTCCACAGGTACTCTAGGGAATTATTTCATTAACTGTTTCTCACTGTGATTAAAAGTATTTGTTTATCTCTGTGATGAGAGGCATCAGCTTCTATTATAAGACACCCCATAGCAACACTGAAATTTTCAAGGTAGTGTGTCAACAGTTTATATACATTCTTCCATACATCACTAGGGTATCACAATGGTTACTGATGCTTCTAGTTTCTAATTATTATAATTATTGTACTTCCAAATTCCTGTCATTCCAGACATTATGGTTTACCATTCGACATAGAAATAGAATAAATTCTTCACATACCTCTCGTAATTACATAAGTGAAAATAATTTTAACCTTATGATATGTATTGATAATCATATCAGATTTACAATATATATCAGTAAAACTTGAAGTAGGTTTGGAGTTCATGTTATAATTTTGTTAATGATGTACATTGATTTAAATATATACAGAGTATTACATGATGAGAAGCATATAAAATTATCATGAAGATACTATGTGAAATTTTAACCAAAGAACTTATATGTTATTATGGTGTATACAGAAATTGATATTATAGTCACAGCTGTGTTCACATATTGCTTCTATTAGTTATTACTCGGTAGAATACATCTATTTTTATTTGGCTTTCATTCTAAGAAATCCCTGGTACACAAACATTTGCCTCCTTAACTACCAGTGAAAATATTTTAAATTGAAAACTTGATTCCACTCTATGTATACATATGTAACAAAATTCTGTTTGATTATAAGAAGCATATAGTTCTGGCTGGTTAAATAAATGGGTGATTTTGCACTAAATCTAGCTTTTTAGCTGTTAAAATTAAAAACAGGTGCACACATGGAAATATATTTAAGTTCAGACATATATTCACTCATGATTTATGCAGACTGATTTTTCATAATCACATCCATTTACCAAACTGTTATAGAATAAATTTGAAAACACTTTTCACTAAGGAAATATAGTGTTACTTTTCTTCCTTGGTAACTTACTGAGTGATAAGACTTCTTCTTTAACCACACACTACCATGTATACACACTGTGACTCCTCCTGGCTCAAATGTTACAGCAAACAACAGAATTAACTGTTTAACAAAGATTAGAAATTACATTTTCCCAATATTGGAAATCAGAGTTTTAGCATGATATTCCATGAAAGTAGGCTATGAGGAAGTCTCAATTATCTATGTAACTTCTTTACTTTCATCCTGTTATTTTATCATTCCCTTTAATATTGCATTAGGCTTTTCTTGCGTAAATATGCTTTATGCCCACTTTCATGCAATTTGAAACTCATGTGATGAAGCATTTGTCTTCATGAAATCTTTTAGCCTTTAATTTTAGTAGTACTTACAACCAGGAGAATTAAGATTAACTCTTCCTTCCTCTACTGTCAAGATGGTCACAGTTTAATAAGTGTAATAGATGAACTGATTTTGCTGCTTTTGCCCATCTTAACTGCTTTATTTCTCAAAGACTTGGTAATAAGATCTTTATGGAGAATTTCTCCCTAGGTTTATCCAATTTTAATAAGTTTACTTATTGTCTCCCACTGTGTTTAAACATTCATAAGTCATTATGCCTCAGATGTACTGATACATCCTTTCTCTACATTAGCATTATATTCTTATGCAGTTTTTTCTAAGACTAAGAGAGACATTTTAAAAAACTCTGTTTTAATGTTCAAGCTACTTAAAGCCCATAATTTCAATTCTCATCTATATGATTCATAATTGTGTTTGGTTTTGGTAAAGCACCAACATAGCAAATATACAAATTGACCATCTCAAAAATTATATCAAATGTAAGAGGATGTTTTGATTATGCATGATTTTTATGAATTGTATAATATGTACCATATTGTAAGTGACTGATGTTTAACAGATCTGATCTTAAATAGAAAATTATGGTTTAAACAATTGTGTTGTATTTGTTTTTACTTAGCTTTCATTTTTCATATCAACTGACATGGTAAACAAATATCTACATAAAATAAGAACTGTTTTTTTTTTCAAATCTAATGATTATACTGTAAGAATTGAGTAAATTTGAGGCTGGAGTGGTGGGGATGGAGAGTGTGGGTGGGTAAGGGAGCACACTCATACAGGCAAAGAGAAGGGGAGGGTAGATATGGAATAGGACAGATGCTAAAGGGGGAACTGGGAAGTGGGTTCTGCCTTTAATGGGATGGGGTTTGGTGGAGGGGGTAACCGGGAAGTGGGATATCATTTGAGATCTAAATGAATGAAATGGTTAATAAAAAGAATAAGAATTGTGTAAATTTATGTTTTATAGAACAAAAAAATCAGAAACTGTCCTTTGAGACTTTTGTGTTTTCTTAGTCCAATACTACTAATATATATGGTGTTCCTTACACTACAAATATTTATCTCTAACATGTTTAAATACTGTAAATTAAAATCATGGATACTGGATAGATGTCAAGTACAGACCCTAAGAGAACACAAATGCCAACCCAGGATACTGTATCCAGCAAAACTCTCAATTAACATAGATGGAGAAACCAAGATATTCCATGACAAAACCAAATTTACATAATATCTTCCTACAAATCCAGCGCTACAAAGGATAATAAATGGTAAAGCCCAACATAAGGAGGCAAGCTACACCCTAGAAAAAGCAAGAAACTGATCGTCTTGGCAACAAAACAAAGAGAAGAAAAGCACACAAACATAACCTCATATCCAAATATGAATATAATAGGAAGCGATAATCACTATTCCTTAATATCTCTCAATATAACCGGTCTCAACTCCCCAATAAAAAGACATAGATTAAAAACCTGGATACGCAACGAGGACCCTGCATTCTGCTGCCTACAGGAAACACACCTCAGAGACAAAGAGACACTACTTCAGAGTGAAAGGCTGGGAAACAAATTTCCAAGCAAATGGTCGGAAGAAGGCTGAGTAGCCATTCTAATATCAAAATAAAAATCAATTTTCAACTAAAAGTCATCAAAAGATAAGGAAGGACACTTCATATTCATCAAAGGAAAATCCACCAAGATGAACTCAATCCTAAATATCTATGTCCCAAATACAAG
>NC_046172.1:105153333-105167748 GCF_011064425.1 Rattus rattus
AGGCTCAAGTTCGCTCGCGGGGTGCTGCCCACGGGCTCTCTGCGGTGGCAGCAACCGGGAAGATCTGTGCCTCTTCCGGGGTACTCCGTACCAGGAGTTCAGATGGCCTCCGGTGTTTTCCTCTAGAATCAGCAATGTGTGTTAGCAAGGCAGTCTCTTCTGGGTGCCAGGCGTGTCTGCCTCTCCCTGAAGGTTTGGCTCTCTCCCTCCATGGGATTGGTGCAGAACTGTTTATCCGGTCTGTTTCCTTCGAGTTCCGGCGGTGTATCAGGCAGGGCTCCTGCCTCACCTGGGTCTCCACACGGGAGCCCAGGGCCTTATACAGTTTCCTCTTGGGCCAGGTATGTGGCGCACGGTGGGCAGTGTTGATGGTCTCTTCTGCTCTGCAGCCTCAGTGCCCATCTGACCAGGCGGTGGTCTCTCTCCCACCGGGTTTTGGGGCGGAGAGCTGCTGCGGGCGGGATCAAGCGGGTGTGGGACTTCCGGTAAACACAGGGCGTGCCCGGTCCTAGAGAATTCTGCCTCCGTGTGTCCCAGAGATCACCAGGGCAGCTTTCTTTTTTGTAGAAAAGTTGGTCTTACCTGTGTTCCAGCTCAAGTTCCCTTGGGAGGTGCTGCCCCAGGCTCTCTGCGGTGGCAGCAACCGGGAGATCTCGCCGCCTCTTCCGGAGCCTCCGTGCACCAGGGTTCAGATGGCCTCGGTGTTTTCCTCTGGAATCAGCAATGTGTGCAGAGCAGTCTCTTCCTGGTTTCATGGCGTGTCTGCCTCTCTGGTTTAGCTCTCCTCCCCGCAGGGATTTGGGTGCAGAACTGTTTATCCGGTCTGTTTCCTTCAGGTTCGGCGGTGTCTCAGGCAGGGCTCCTGCCCACCTGAGCCCTCTCCCAGGGGAGCCCAGAGTCCTTATACAGTTTCCTCTTGGGCCAGGGATGTGGGCAGGGGTGGGCAGTGTTGGTGGTCTCTTCCGCTCTGCAGCCTCAAGTGCCCACCTGACCAGGCGGTGAGCCTGTCTCCCACCAGGTTTTGGGAGCAGAGAGCTGCCACTGCGGGCGGGATCATGGTGTGATGTCCTCGTTTTTAATAGTTGAATGGTATTCCATTGTGTAAATGAACTACATTTTCTGAAACCATTCTTCAGTTGAGGGGCATCTGAGTTGTTTCCAGATTCTGGCTATTATAAATAAAGCTACTGTGAACATAGTAGAGCATATTCTATATTTGTAAAATAAAAGTGATTAATATGTCTAGTTTTCTCATTTAATACCCATCTTAGTTAGCGTTTTACTTCTGTGAACAGACACATAATCAGGGTAACTTTCATAAAAATGACATTTAATTGGGGATGGCTTACAAGTTCAGAGGTTCAGTATATCATCATCAAAGCAAGAGTGTGGCAGCATCCAGGTAGGCATGGTGCAGGAAGAGCTGAGAGTTGTACATCTTCATCTGAGGGCTGCTAGTGAAAGACTGACTTCCAGGCAGGTAGAGTGAATCTTAAGCCCTCACCCACAGGGACACACCTACTCCAACAAGGCCACACCTACAAATAGTGCCATTCCCTGGGATAAGCATGTCAAACCATGACAAACAATACTCTAAGATATTTTCAAAGATACTTTGTATATCTATCTATCTATCTATCTATCTATCTATCTATCTATCTATCTATCTATCTATCTACACACACACAATGCAAAATAGTTGTTATACTTTTACATATATGTTTTATTTTCTTGATACAATTTTCAACAACTCGGGCTAATACCAAGCGTTACTGATGACCTGGAATTCCAGATCTTTCTTCCACATCCCAACTTGTGAAATGATAGGAGTGTACCCTTAGACCCAGCTCCATAATGTAAAATCTTGCTGACCTTATTGTGCAGTTGTATTTTGATCCTTTTTATGGTGTGTTCATAGTTATGATTTGTGTTCATCAAAATTAACATTAGACAAAGGAGTGAAAAATTATAATGAGAGTGTCAAAGAGTAAAACGTAGTTCTTTGGTAGACAATATTATGTAGATGGAATATCAGAATTTTAGACTACTAAATATTCAACAGAATTACAAGTACAGATAGATAACACTTATACTCACCTTATTTTTATTCAAATTATTTTTGTCTTGGTGACATGATATCTAGTACATTTCATAAGATAACATTTTAAAAAGTAGCAGAATTTGTTATATGAGGTAATTAAATAGGTCTGCCTATACATAGAACACACAGAGTCTAGAGCAGTAACATTGTCTAACAGATATGGCTGAGATAGTAATGTTTCCTTTTTAGCTTTCTGTGCTTCTAAAAGTGGCTTCCTAAAGATAACATGTACCTCTGCTTTACCCCAGGCCTCTATCCAGCCACTATTACTTTCAGACATTTGCTTTGAAACACAAGCATCTGTCTGCTTCTGTTGGAACAGGTCTATTTATAATTACAGAATCATGGCCTTTGCTGGATGAAATATTCATGTGTACTCCACTGCCAAACTGCACTTATGGCCTAGTAAACTGCAGACATTATCATATTAAAAGCGATTTAGAAACATGGTTCATGCCAACTTAATAAAAATGTCATTTTCAATATTGTTTAAGAGCACTAGTTTAACGCCTTTTACAACATGGGGCCACCAAAATATATTTATTATCTTCAGGATATTTGCAAAACTGAAAATGGAAATGAAAAGGAAATGGTTGAACTTCATCCTGTAATGCCCGAGCAATGAAAAAGTGCTAATAAAGGGTCTCTATGCATTTATAGGAAGCCTTGGACTATGGGAATAAGCCGGAGCATTTGGATTGACAACTAAACTTCAGCTGGTATTCCCTGACACACACATGCACTACATTGCCTTGCTATGAAACTACATAAAGGCAACAATGGATAAACGGACCTGTTTGATGGGAAGGCATTTATCAAAAAATAGTACCAGGAGGTACTATTCTCTATGCTGACATCCTGAGAAAACCTCTTTTTATGGTTCAAATCTGGCCAAATAAAATTTTTATATAACAATATACATATTTAAATTTGAAATTTTTATTGTGAATAATCCAGATAAAGGCCTGATTTTTTTAGATTATGTAATAGAATTTTTATTTAACTTTTTATTGATTCTTGGTGAATTTCATATCATACACCCCAATCCCACTCATCTCCCTATCTCTTCATACATACCCTTGCTTAACCTCTCCCTTCAAAGGAAAAAAAAAAAAAACTCATAGTGGAATCTGTAGTGAGTCACAGTGTGTCTGCAGTCTCTAGTGCTGTACTTGCAAAATGTTCATCATAAGGAATCATTGGTCTGGTCTGAGGCCTTTGGCTTCTTCTACCCTAGCAAAACTGGATCCTAACTGGGACTCCTCTTAGATTTCCTGGTTTTGCCTTGTATCATGGAGATCCTGAGACTTTGGATGTGTCACAGATCCAGTAGTTCATAAATGGAGTAGATGTTGGGATGGATCAACTCTAACACCTGATTTAGGCTTGCTTGCACGGTAGGCGAGCTAGCCAGCTCTGCGCTCTCTTGCACACACACCATCAGATAGAGCTCTTGAGTACTCCCCTGGCTAACTCACCCAATGTTGTAGCTAGTGAAAGGCAGAGCCAGCATTCCAGTTCTCATGTCCTCTATGCCCCTACCAACAGGGCTAGCTCCATTGTGCTGGGCAAGCAAGGTATAAGGCCACTTTCCTTGGTGTCGCATTCTGTGAGTCGTAGGGTCAGTACTCCTGCTCTCATGTCATAGTGTTGGAACCAGCTATCCGATTTGCCACAGGTCAGGAAGGGGGGGGGCGTGCGCATGCGTGTGTATGTGTGTGTGTCACAAAACAATTTTAATTTTGCTTCTGCAGCCAAGTGAATGAAATAATATTTGAACCACACAGTATCTTAAAGACGATTATACATTGAACAATACCTATAACAACTTTATGGTCCTTGGCTTTGAAAAGAATAAACTTATCTACATTGTAAAAATGGTATATCATTTCATAAGTTATTTCAAAAAATTAATTGCTTTCACACTGCAGGCTGAAAAATATGTTACATGTATTTAGTGATAGAATTTCTACTTCCCTTGCCTTTTTCCATTTCTGCTTTTCATTGTATTTCCTTTTGGGGGGTTATGTAGGCAACAGAGCACAGAGTCATCTATTGTAAAATAGAAGTTGATGGACAGGAAGAAAGCTTCAGTTTGCAGTTTGTGTCCTGAACAGGGAAAGTATAGCATTACTCCATCAATTATTTTTATTGAAACATGTTTTCCATTTTATTTTATGTGTGTAGCTGTTTTGCTCTCAAGTGTGTCTGTGAACCAAGTCATGCATTATGCCCACAGAGGCCAGAAGAAGGCATTGGATCTCCTGCAATAGGAGTTAGAGATGATTGTGAACAAATATATGGGTGCTGGGAATTAAACGTAAGACTTGTAAATAGCATTCAATACTCTTAAGCATGGAGCTATCTCTTCAGCCCTTTGTTGATATGTCTTTGTGTGTGTGTGTGTGTGTGTGTGTGTGTGTGTGTGTGTTTTATTGAATACTTTTTAATTAACATTTTAAATGTCATCCCCCTTTCTGGTTTCCTGTCCAGAAATTTGCTATCCCATCCTCCTCCCCCTCCTTCTATAAGAGTGCTCATTCACCCACTCCCCCTCCATTTCACCTCCCCTCCCTGACGTTCCCCAATACCGGGGTAGCAAACTATGACAGGACCCAGAGCCTCTTCTGCCATTGATGCCTGACAAGACCATCCATCCTCTGCTACAAATGTGGACAGAATCATAAATCCATCTCTGTGTACTTCTGGGATGGTGGTTTAGTCACTGGGAGCTCTGGGGTGTCTGGTTGATATTGTTGTTGTTGTTGTTTTTTTTTTATGGGGTTACAAATGCCTTCAACTACTGCAGTCCTTTCTCTAACTCCTCTATTGGTGACCCTGAATGGTTGGCTGCAAGCATCTGCCTCTGTATTTGTCAGGCTCTGACAGAGCCTCTCAGGAGACAGCTATCTCAGACCCTGTCAGTATGCACTTCTTGGCTTCACCACTATTGACTAGTTTTGGTTGCTCTACACATGTGGGCTGTATCTTCAGGTGGGGCAGGCTTTGGATGGCCTTTCCTTCAATCTCTGCTCCAAACTATGTCTCCATATCTCCTCCTGGGAGTATTTTTGTTTGCCCTCCTTCTAAGAAAATCTGAAGCATCCTCACTTTGGTCTTCCTACTTCTTGAGCTTCCTGTGGTTTCTGAATTGTATCTTGGTTATTTGGAGCTTTGGGGCTCATATCTGCTTATCATTGAGTACGTATCATGTGTGTTCTTTTGTGATCGAGTTACCTCACTCAGGATGATATTTTCTAGTTCTATCCATTTGCCTAAGAATTCATGAAGTCTTAGAAGCACTACCTGTAATCCAAATGCAGTAGAGTCAATGATCACCTAATCAGATAGTTTCGCCTAAGCAGATTTTAAATTACCAAGGATTTACTTGTTTCATGAGCTTCTCAAATTAAAATGTGCTGATTAGGATATTTGTTTTTCAGAAAGAGAGGGGAAATTTTTTTCTTAATACAAATTGCATGTATTACGTAGAGCATACTATGAGGTGGTATATGATACATGACAGATTAATTAATAGAAATTCTAAATTGATCATGATAGTGAATTCTGCTTCAGTATTTACTCAGCAACTTAGGAACTTCTTACAGTAACTGCTATATTTAATTAGTGCAGTGAAAATTTGTACTATAATTTTTGTGTTCATTTCAAAAAGAATCATGAGTTTCAAAAGCAAAAGCAAAAGCAAAATCTGGTTGATCTCTCCCAATTTGACTCTTGTAGACAAACAATGTTTTGCCAAGAAAATATATCCTGGATTTGTTACAGAGGGAGCATAAATTTTTTGTAACACAGAAAGAAAATATATGGTAATATGATTATAAACTATATACACATTTATCTACATAATAAATAGATGATATTCTCTTCAATGGAGTATGGATTTCTTTTCAAATAACAATACTATTTAGAAACAAAGGTAGACTGCTGAAAGCATTCATGTTTTTATTTTCTACCTGTTCATTAAGTTTCTTTAGCTGTTTTGGTTATTTCATTGCCAGGTCCTGCGTTTCTGAAAAGAAGGAATTCAGACGTAACCATCTTCAAGAACTCTGCCACTTTGCTATCATCTGGGTCTAAAATGTTCTTAAAAGACCTGTATGTAAAAGTCTTGGTCCCCAGCTAAATGTTTTTAGAAAGTGGTAATAAGTGGTGCTTGGTAAAATATCCTTAAGTTATTTAGTGTACTCTGTTGCTTAGAAGAAGCTCAATAGTTCCACCAACTTAAATGTAGCTTCTATAAGGACACTCACATCAATAGTCAATTACTATGAATGCCACTTACAGTCTGCTTATCACAAAAGAAAAAGGAAAGTAAATTGTGTTCTGCTGCTCTTTTCTTTCTTTCCTTTTCTTTTGTTCATCTTTACTTCTTTGTTTTCAATCTCATCTCCCTCCACTCTGTTTTTCTCCCTCCTACTCTTGACCCTTCTTCTCTCTAATCATGTTTTCTTTCATCAAAAAATCATTGGAATTGAAATACTCTGGTGCTCTGTTTAAATGTGTTAAGTATATAGCTGCATTAAAGTTTATATATAATGTTAATTACATGTAATATTTTGAAGACAAATAATTGGTTCTCTGCTTTAATAGAAGATGAGATATTAATGACTTATATGATATTTTGTACCTGGATTTTAGTAATGTACCTGGAATTTAGTAATTAAGTGAAAAATTTTCTGTTCAGAATGCTGCCTTGCATTGCCACCTTACAAAGCTGCAAATTGATTCGTCCTTTTAAAAATATTCTTTTCAATTATATTAATATTTATAAACATCAAAAATACAATATGTAAAATATATTGAACAGTTTTGAGGTTATTCTATTTTACACAAAATTTTCAGCTTTAAAAATCTTTAGGGAATAATTTTATCACTGTCTGTTGTTCAAATTTATATACTTTATAAGAAATTTATATATTTTGTAACAAAATAAATATAAAATTAATTAGCAAAACAGCAAAGTGTCTTGGTCAAATGATAAAATTTAGCAGATTGAGCATGTTGTTTATATACTTAGGAGTGTGTGTGTGTGTGTGTGTGTGTGTGTGTGTGTGTAACATTAATTAAAAATAGAGGTCAAGGAGGCACAATAGTAGGGTTGAGAGGGAGACAGTGTTCTAACAAAAAAATCTCATTCCACTTAGTAAAATCTTCTTTGCCACGAAGGGGTTATATCATTTTGAATCATTGGCTGAAAGGGCCTCATGGAAATTCCCAAATATCACAGGCTATTGACAAGGTGTACTGGCTAGTGGAGTTGACAAAAGTTAATATCACTGGAAAGTACAGAACCTCAGTTGAGAAAACACCTTCATAAGACAGGGCTATAGGCAAGCCTGTAAAGCATTTTCTGAGTGATTGATAGGGGAGGGCCCTGGCCATTGTGTTTTAAAAGAAATGTAATTATTCTGAGAACATTTTTTCCAAATTTACTGAAAAGAGTACAAAAACATATCAAGAATATCTCATATAACCACTAGAATTAACATGAATCTAACCTAAAAATGTAATACATAGCTATTTTGAAATAAAAATTGAAGGAGTATACCTGGAGGGACTCATGAGTCCAGCCACATATGTAGCAGAGGATGGCATTGTCCAGCATCAATAGGAGGAAAGCACTTGATCCTATGAAGACTCCTTTCCACAATACAGGGTAATGCCAGGGAGTTGAGGTTGGAGTGGGTGGGTGCGAGTGGGAGCATCTTCATAGAAGCAGGGCGTGGGGTGTGTGGGAGAGGGCAAAGGGGATAACATTTGAAGTGTAAATACATAAAATATTCAAGAAAAATAAAAGAAATAATAATTGAGTAAATTTAAATACATTGTGGCAATAAAATATGTACAACAACATCAGTGATTTTTCTAGTGAAATTTCATTATTACATTTTGTACATTATATCCTTAGTGTTTTGTTTTTCAAAGGATAGGGGTTATCAGGATTTTAAGATGGAATTTCTCAGATTCATTTTTGACACAGTGTTCAAGATATTTATCATCTCCTGCTTCTATGTTATAATGTCTTTAAATTCAACAACAGTGACAAAACTTAGTTACCATATTAATGACTATGGAAATTGAAATCTATAGCTGTTTATATCAAGGTGAATTTATAAGAAACCTAGATAGAAATTTTTGGGTAAGTGTTTGGGTTTTACCATACAAACCCAATTATATAATTTTTAAATGAAAAAGGTATAAGTACACCTATGAAATGTAGGGCAATTCATTTAAAGGAAACAAAGTAATATAATTATTAATTTTAAACATAGATAATATGTCTAACACATGCAGAAAGAAAGTGTAGTGATGCCACATTTGTGGATTTATTTCAAGCAAGAACTGTCTTTATCCTTTCCATACTCATTCAAGATGGAATAACATATAAGACTAGTAATATTTGGTATGTTTATCCTAATTCTATACAGAAAAAAAGGAAAATGCAGTTGGCATATGATGTATCTGCCTTTGCTATTTCAAAATGTGGTATGATTAAAAAAAAACATACTCCATATGTACTTTTTGTCTCTTGTTTTAAAATTACATTGAACAAAAGCAACATGTGGAGAAATGGTTAATTACAGGTTTACTTCAGTTTCCAGTTGAAGTCTACCCACCTAGAGAAATCAAGGCAGAAACCTAAGGCAGGAGTCTAGAGGCAGGAACTGAAGAAGAAACCATGGAAAATGTTCTTAGTGGCTTGCTCACAGTGTGTTCCACGTTTTTTTTTTTTTTCAGTTTATATTCAAAGTTACTCTTGGCACCGTATTTCATAGAATTTTGTATTGATTTTAATTCATTTGATTTTATCAGGACAGTGTTTGACCGTATTGATAAGTCTAGTTTCAAACTCTCAGAATTCTTGCGTCAGTCTCCCATGTATCTACAATCAGTTAATTTTATATTTGTTTTCTTGAAAAATCAAATTCACCTTCAGAGATTTTTATCAGGAATGATTAGTAACTTTATATATGTTAATATTGCTCTATTGAACTGGTTATACTTCATTTCTTATTGTTATCAAATACTACTTTCACATCTCCTCAAATTTTTCATCATGTGACATGTTCATTCTATAATTTAAGAAGAATCAGTTGTCTGAAAAAATAAGATTTCTTAGCTAATTTTTTTCTGTACAGGGAAATGTCCAATGATTTTGCAGTACAGTTATAAACACTTCACTGTTATTTTGAAATAATTATCACCTCTTGGTGAGGACTTCTGTGTTTCTTACAGAACCACCAATTTTTGTATACATCACTTCCTCTGATACCCTAGAATTTGAGTTAGGGTAAATCCTTTCAAGTTCTAGGAGCTGTACAGTGATACATGGAGTTTACAGTGATATATATCTATATCTGTCTATCTGTATACATACACACTCATGTATGTGTGTGCGGGTATTACTGTGTCTACTGTAATGTAGATATTTGGAGCTAAAGATCCGACATAAAATTCTGCCATCAGGATTAAGAGTTATCTATGGTTTGAGATTGAGTGCATTCTTAGGTATTTCACAATGCAATTTTTTTGTTAAGAATATGCCTTTTTTCCCTCATGAATTTTCTCATGTATGAGTTTTCTGATGTTTATAAAGTTTATAAAGTTGAAAATTCTTTATTAAAAGCTATCCTCTAGACTAATGATTCAGGGTTTCTCTAGTGTATATGAACTTAAGAAGTTTTAACAGAAGACTCTCTATTCTCTGTATTTATTGAGCTTCTCTCCAGTGTGGATTATCTCCTGTTTACTTATGACATAGCTTTGATGAAATACTGTCCCACTTTGCTGATTTTTCTTTAGTGTCTATATACCCTTTAGTCTTAAAGGGGTCTAACTGAAAGTGCATATACCATCATTAAAAGTATTTGTCCCCTGAGTGAGTTGCTGTGTGTAAACCAAAATTAGTTCTATGGTTGAAATGTTTACCGCATTTTCCATGTATGCAAGGCTTCTCCTAAGTATGAATTTGTCAGTATATACAGATGAATGTTCCCTCATTTTCAATTGGTTATGGCTCAAATTCTTCCTAAAGTCCTTTCAATATTGATAACATTCATGTTGTCTCTCATTAGCATATATCAACCAAATGATAATATCTAAAGGTTTTAAGCAGTGGTTATAAATATTTGCTTTCTTTCTTAGTTGTCTTTACAGACGTGAATTTAAAGTTGAGTTGTGTCAAAATTGTCCCAGATTCCTAGCATTCAGACGATTCACTTTATTGTTAAATCATACCTACTGACAAGTGGGTCATTTCTGAAAGTGCCTTGTACAGGTGACATTTCATGTTTTCTAGTTTCACCTTTGTGTTTGAACTTGCCATTCTTTGAAATCTCCTTTATTCCATCTACCTCTCTTCTGGAAAATGCCAAAATCACCAAACAATTGATTTGCTCTGATATCACACCTCTATTGTTCCCCTGGGATGTGCTCCACAGGACTTATATCTCTTCAATAAAGTCTACAGTCACATCCTTGTATATCAGTAACTGTTATGGATGCATTCTCAAGAACTCGGTTGTCCATTGTGTTATCATCACTCAGAAGCCCTCTGAATTCTAAACAGGAAAATCAGATCGAGACAGATTGGGAAAGGAGAAATATAGACATCCAACTGGAGACGTTTTTATATAGAGTTCCTTACTCTGTTTGGGAAAATCTTAATCAACCTTTGAAATTATTAACAAAAATCAGATAATAGCTACTTTTTTGAGTAATTTAATTAAAGAAACAAATATTTAAATCATGTCTTAATACTGGTCTTTTAAATATCATGCATATGTTTTAAATGGCATTTTATTCATTTACAAAATTACATTTTTATTGTATGAGAATTTTATACGATGCATTTGATTATATTTATCCCTATGCCTTTAACTTCCCCCATACACACTCTCTCCTCTCTCATTTATGCTCATCCAACTTTGTATTTTCTTTTTACCTATCAACTTCAATTGATGTTGCCCAGCAACTCCAAAGAGTGTCACTTATCCTACAGTATGGTTGTCTTGCAAGGGATAACTGTCTTTGTTCAAGATATTCTTTCAAGGACTTTGCTAAATCATTCTGCTGAAATATTCTTCCCATTACAAATGTGAAATTGTTTGTTATGAAAAAGATTATATATTCTACATTTACTAGCTTATTCACTTTGTTAAATATTCACAAAGATAGAATTGATAAATTGCAGTATTTGGATATTGTCATAAACCTATTGTTTGGCTTTGCAGGTTTCTTTATTTCATGACTGTTTAAATGTCTATGGTTGTAAAAGATGTTTCATATACAGAAGTGATAGGAAAAGAAAAATAGAAAAGTACGTTTGAAATCATCATGCCAAAGGCACAAAGCAATCAAATGAGAAAAATCTCAGCAAAACAGACTTTAAAACAATTGTTGTTCTTCTTTATCCACATCCTTCCCAGCATGTACTGTTGCTTGAGGTTTTGGTTGAGCCATTCTGACTGGTATGAGGTGAAATCTCACGGTTGTTTTGATTTGCATTTCCCTGATGACTAAGGATGTTGAACATTTCTTTAAGTGATTCTTCGACATTTGAGTATCCTCTGTTGAGAATTCTCTGTTTAGCTCTGTACTCCATTTTTAATTGGGCCTGAGCTTTTTGTATAGTTTGTATAGTTTGGATATTAGTCCTCTGTCAGATGTAGTGGTAGTGAAGATATTTCCAAAATCTGTAGCCTTCAATTTGCTGGTAGGACTGAAACCTTGTCTGACCACTCTGGAAACCAATCTGGCAGTTTCTCAGAAAATTGGAAATAGTTCTAACTGGAGACTCAGCTATCCCACTCTTGGGCATATATGCCAAAGACACCCTACCATATCTCCAGGACATGTGCTCTACTATGTTCATAGCCCCCTTATTCATAATATCCAGAAATGGAAAATAACCCAGATGTCCCTCAATTGAACAATGGATACAGAAAATTTGGTTTATTTACACAATGGAATATTATTCAGCTATTAAAAACAAGGACATCATGAATTTTGCAGGCAAATGGATGGAACAAGAAAATATCATCCTGAGAGAGGTAACCCAGAACCAAAATGACATGTATGGCATGTACTCACTGATAAGTGGATATTAGCCCCAAACTACAGAATACCCATGATGCACCATCCAGACACAAAGAAATTCAATATAAGGAAGTTACAAGCAGAGTTACTTGAATTTCACTTAGAAGAGGAAATAAAATAGTCATAGAAGGCAGAGGAAGGGAACTATGCAGAAGAGTGAATGAGGAGGGAAACTGTGGATCAGGATAGTGATTTTTCTTCTCTCTCTCTCTCTCTCTCTCTCTCTCTCTCTCTCTCTCTCTCTCTCTCCCTCCCTCCCTCTCTCTGCTGTTAGAGGTGGAATTATGTTTGTGCGGCTCTCTTTTTAGGGTTATTGGCATGAAGATTACTTTCTTGCTTTTCCTAGAGTGTAGTTACCACCCTTGTTTTTGTGTTTTCCCTCTATTATCCTTTGTAGGGCGGATATGCAGAAAGATATTGTGCACACCATGTGTGTTCTTTTGTGATTGGATTACCTCATTCAGGATGATATTTTCAGTTTCATCCATTTGCTTACAAATTTCATGAAGTCATTTTTTAATGGCCAAGTAGCACTGCATTGTGTAAATGTACCACATTTTCTGTAGCCATTATTCTGTTGAAGGTTAGCTGGGTTCATTACAACTTCTGGCTATTGTAAATAAGGCTGATATGAATAAAATCCAGGAGCACTTGGACAGTTATGTGGAAACAGTGTAGCTGGTACTCCCTGGAATCTATGAGGGTGACCCATGCGAGTGACCAATGATATCCACACAGCTCATTTAATGTGAAGAGGAAGTGCTGGTTCCTGGATGGATCCTTTGCCCCTATATTCTAGTCTCTTGGGTGTGGGAAGGTATTCTGCAGGCTATGAAAAGACATGAACATCAACTCAGCGACAATACCTTCAACCTACAATCTATCGTGCCTGCAAGATGCGCTGAGACTGTTGGCATAGAACTTATTGGAGTGGCCAACCAATGTCACTTTAATTTGAGGCCTCCAGGAGAGCAGTGCCTGACACAACTTGGATTGCCAGAAATGGGAAGCTGGATAGCACAGAGGCCTAGAATAAAAGTAAATACAAGTAGTCTTAAAAGATGTCAATAAAGTGATTTTTAGTACTATTCTGCTATACTAATAGATCTGTACCATGGGGCCTGTGCATAGGTCTGTACCAGGTCCTTGCATATATGTTGTGGCTGTTAGCTTGGTGCTTTTGTGGAACTCCTAACTATGGAAGCAGGTGTGTCTCTAAATTGCTTCTGTGCTTTGGGGACTCATTTCTTTCTTTTGAGTTGCTTTTTCCAGCAAAGGTGTGAGGGATTTTTCCTAGTCATATTGCTTTTTGTTTCATCCTGTTTGGTTGTTGTTTCTTGGACGTTTGCTCTTTTCAGAACAGAGATGGAGGAGGAGTGGATGCAGGAGAGAAGGGAAGTGTGTGGGGTGACTAGGAGGACTGTTGCAGGGAAAACTTTGGTTAGGATATATTGCATGAAAGAAGACTCTATTTTCAATAAAAAAGAAATAGCTATTCAATAAGTACCATACAAAGCATTTTGAAATCACTTTGAGAACTAAAGGGATGGAGTAGAAGCAAATTTCTTTTATGTCATCTTTCTTTTTATTTTATTTTATTTTTTTTATTAACTTGAGTATTTCTTATTTACATTTCAAATGTTATTTCCTTTCCCGGTTTCTGGGCAAACATCCCCCTAATCCCTCCCACTCCCCTTCTTTATGGGTGTTCCCCTCCCCACCCTTCCCCCCATTGCGGCCCTCGCCCTCCCCCCACCAATCACGTTCACTGGGGGTTCAGTCTTAGCAGGACCAAGGGTTTCCCCTTCCACTGGTGATCTTACTAGGATATTCATTGCTACCTATGAGATCAGAGTCCAGGGTCAGTCCATGTATAGTCTTTAGGTAGTGGCTTAGTCCCTGAAAGTTCTGGTTGCTTGGCATTGTTGTTCATAAGGGGTCTCGAGCCCCTTCAAGCTCTTCCAGTTCTTTCTCTGATTCCTTCAACGGGGGTCCTGTTCTCAGTTCAGTGGTTTGCTGCTGGCATTCACCTCTGTATTTGCTGTATTCTGGCTGTGTCTCTCAGGAGCGATCTACATCTGGCTCCTGTCGGTCTGCACTTCTTTGCTTCATCCATCTTGTCTAATTGGGTGGCTGTATATGTATGGGCCACATGTGGGGCAGGCTCTGAATGGGTGTTCCTTCAGTCTCTGTTT
>NC_046172.1:105167848-105304087 GCF_011064425.1 Rattus rattus
GACTATCTCTAGTGTTACTTTTGTTCTGCTATTTCTGACAGTGGCTAGACTGTCCTATAAGCCTATTGTGTCAGGGAGTGCTGTAGACCTGTTTACTGTTTTCTTTCAACCAGTTATGGGGACAGAGTGTTCGGCTTTCGTGCGTGTAGATCTTCCCCTCTACAGGTCTTCAGCTGTTCCTGTGGGCCTGTGTCTTGAGTTCACCAGGCAGGTCAGTTGCAGCAGAAAAGTTGGTCTTACCTGTGGTCCCGAGGCTCAAGTTCCCTCTCGGGGTGCTGCCCACGGGCTCTCCCCGGTGGCAGCAACCAGGAAGATCTGCGCCGCCCCTTCCGGGAGCCTCCGTGCACCAGGGTTCCAGAGGGATTTTGGTGTTTTCCTCTGGAATCAGTAATGTGTGCAGAGAGCAGTCTCTTCTGGTTTCGCAGGCGTGTCTGCCTCTCTGAAGGTTTAGCTCTCCCTCCCACGGGATTTGGATGTAGAGAACTGTTTATCCGGTCTGTTTCCTTCAGGTTCTGGCGGTGTCTCAGGCAGGGGTCCTGCCGCTCCTGGGCCCTCTCCCACGGGAGCCCAGAGGCCTTATACAGATTCCACTTGGGCCAGGGATGTGGGCAGGGGTGGGCAGTGTTGGTGGTCTCTTCAGCTCTGCAGCCTCAGGGTGCCCACCTGGCCAGGCAGTGTGTCTCTCTCCACTGGTTCTGGGAGCAGAGAGCTGCTGCAGGCGGGATCCCATGGGTGTGGGACTTCAGTAAACACAGGGGCGTGCCAATCCTAGATGAATTCTGCCTCCGTGTGTCCCGAGATCACCAGGCTGCTTTCTTGCAGCAGAAAAGTTGGTCTTCCCTGTGGTCCCGAGGCTCAAGTTCGCTCTCGGGGTGCTGCCCACGGTCTCTCTGAGGCGGCCGCAACCAGGAAGATCTGCGCCGCCCCTTCCCTTAAAATAAGTTTTTAAATTTAAATATTTCCTCAGGAAACCCAGAGAGAACGTCAGGAAAATAAAAGAAATGGGATTGTAACATTTATAATGAGAAGTAAGTGGGAGTAATCAGTATAGCTATATAGGATACAAACAGTGTGCCAAGGAGAGTAAGATACAGAAAGGAGGTGCCCCAGAAAGGGATATTAAAATTAATTCCTTTACAGATCAATTTGCATAACTACTAGATTACGTACTAATCTATTTTTTTTCCTGTTTGGGGAAAGAATGCTAAACTTCTGAGTCCACCCAAACAAAGATCCTATACTTGGAGCAAAGAAAATAATTCAGTCTTATCCACTTTCACAAGCAACCCAACATGAGATAATTTAACTGCCTGCCAAGTCAACACTTTCCACAACAAAACTCCTCTCAGATTCTTCAAATTTTCCACTTTCAAGTATCTACTCACATTCCTTATACCTTCTAGTATGTGGACTAAATTTGAATCTGTACAATTTTTTCCTCTATCATATACTGAAATTTGGAAAGACCCTAATGGCCTGGTCTAACATTAAGTTTTTCTTTCACTAATCCTTCCCTAAATTAAATTCTCTAAATTAAGACTGATCAATCCTCTCTATCCAAAGGATCAGACTGCAGTTCCTACTTAGCCCAGAGCAATCAAATCCATTTTTGACAGTCTACAGAACAATTCAAATAAGCCAACCACACTTTCCTCTTTGCAAAGGTGCATTTTACACGCCCCCAATATTATAAATTCCCATTTCTATAGTCAATATTTGTCCACTCTACTCTCAAGAATAATCACATGGCATCCTTGAATTGTATGCTATATTCTCTTATCTCTGGCCTGCTTATGACACAATTGAAGCTTTAAGCAAACGTTTTTGTCCATTATCTATATATTTCACAGTTCAGAAATTCTAGACAAAGAGAATTTTTTTCTTAAAAGAAATAAGAAGAAGACAGTTGAAACAATTGTACTCATGATCAAAATGGCCCAAAGTTGTCCAAGAACATTTACTGAGCACTGTTGAGTTTTCAAGGTGCCGGGCTCTATGACATGGTGAATATGACCTGCAGTAAACATGACAGTTGCTTATGAACTTATATTTCCACATAAGCAGGCCTCTGTTTTCTTTGTTGGCTATTGCTCTTTCTCTCCAACATAAAATGCTTTTATCACCAAATAAATATTATAAGAAAATCATAAGCACACATATTGCCTTCTATTTTCCAGCGGACTGTGACCTTCTCCATTCTCTTCATGATTCTGTCCTCATTACCATTACCAAATTGACTTTGCAAAGAACTATGGACCTCTTGGAATTGCCTAAAAAAGACGCTCTGTGAGATTTGTAGAAAACTAGGAATTAATTACTACTACAGGAGAGAAAAAAGTGTGGTATCCATATTACACTCCCTCAAAAAATACCCTGTTACTTAGGCAATATAGGCACCCTTCTCAAAAATTAATGTACATATCCACAGTAGCCCATAGTACAGTTTTACCTAGAAAGAGAGAGGAATTATTATTTGTTAACAAGTTTAAAACCCCTTCTCATTGTGGATGGGAATTTTGAGTTGTACTTGTATCCTACCAACTTCACACAAGCTATAATCGTATGAGAGGACAGAACTTAAATTAAAAAAAAAAAAGCAGGGTCTCGAGGTGTATTGATTCCCAATATTCTGAGGAACTGTCATATTGGTTTCCTCATTGGCTATACAATTTGTACTCCCATGAGCAATGGAGGAGTGTTAGCTAATACCACTCTTAGGTATATAACAAAAGGATACTCTATTTTTCCCATAAAAACAGTTGCTAAACTCTATTCACGGGAGCTTTATTCATAGCAGTCAGAGACTGGTTACAAATCTCTTAACCAAAGATTGGATAAAGATAATGTGGTGCCTATACACAATTATGTATTATTCTGCTGCTTTTTTTTAAATGACAATGTGAAATTTGCAGGCAAATGGAGGCAAATAGACAAATTATCATTCCAAGTGAGTTAACACAGACCCACAAAGAAAAATAAATATAGTATATACCCACTTATAGGGGATATTGACTGTTAAAGAAATGATAACAATCCACAGTCCAAGAGAGGTTAGGTAAGGAGGGGGAGAGCTTAGGTGTAACAGATGTATCTACCTGGGAAAATGAAATCAAATAGATTGTGTGGGTTGACTGGAGGTAGGTGAGGACTGTAGTGGGAGGGATCAGGTCGCAGGAATAGAGGGAGAGAGTGCAGGGAGAGATAGCTGTAATAGAGGTGTATTTGGGGCCAATATAGAAAGCTAGTGCAGTGAAACTTCCTGTGATCTATAGAATCTATGAAGGTGATCCTAGTGGGGACTTCTACTAATGGAGGATAGAGAGTCTGAATTGGCCATCTTTCGCAGCCAGGCAAGGCTTCCAGTCCTGAGACTGGGTTGCACTTATTTGTGCTATTACCTGAGGGATTCTTGTGAAGCTCTCTAAAGAACCCAGGCTGATGCAAGGACAGAAGTTTCCTCTCCACAAACTGACAGTGAACCTCATTGTCAAGGACGACATCCAGAGAACTCATTGAACATAGAAAGGTTGAACTGACGATTGAATGGAAACTTTATCCCTACTACATTCTAGTCTCTTTGGTCTGGGAGGGTGCTCTTCAGGCTATAAAAAGAGAATCCTGGACACCAACCAAAAAAACCTTTTACCTACAGTCTGTCGTGCATGCAAGATGTGCTGGGGCAATGGTAGCACAAAACCTTTAGGAGTGAGCAAACAGTGTCTGACTTTAGTCAAGGCCCATGCCATGACAGGGAACTTGCCTGAGGCCAGCTCTAGAGCTCTATTTCTCTCTTGAAGAGAAAGAGTGTCAGCAGGAGCAAGACTTGGTCTTGACAGAAATTAAGGTTGCTTTTTTATAATAATAAAGTTTACTTATCTTGACCTTAAGTTACACTGAAGCCTAAAGCTGCAGGCCTCTGATTGAATTAACACTTGTTCTTTAACAGTTGGGATTAAGTAAAGAAGTACTTTGTTCTTTTCTCCACAGGTCCTCTGTGTGCCTTAAAGGCTGACAGTTTATTTACCTCCATGTCAGCTTGTGAAAGCTGCTCACAGGAAGAGCAAAAAGGAGACACTTTTTTTTCACTTAAATTTCTTTTATTTATTTATTTTTTATTAACTTGAGTGATTCTTATATACATTTCGAGTGTTATTCCCTTTCACGGATTCCGGGCAAACATCACCCTTCCCCCTCCCCTTCTTTATGGGTGTTCCCCTCCCCATGGAGACACTTTTTAAAAGGATTTTAATTTTCATTTCTAAGGGAAAGTAAAATGGGAAAATCCTATCAGACTATATACTCTCTAAATTTCTAAATTACTCTCTTAATTTCTACTTTATTCTAACCTGCTGTCATTCTCCTTCATCCTCCCAATCGTGTTTGTGTTCTTTCCTCCTCTGATGTAATGTAAGGCAATGCAGTACAATGTAATGTAATGTGATGTAATATAATCTTTCCTAGTTTTTTGTACCTTTTCTAGGAGAAGAGATCACAAAATTTTGCCAAGCATCCTTCCTTCCTTCCTTCCTTCCTTCCTTCCTTCCTTCCTTCCTTCCTTCCTTCCTTTCTTTCTTTCTTTCTTTCTTTTTCCAGTTCTTTCTTTCTTTTACAAAACTGCACTGAACGTTCAAACATAAATTCATACCATAACTTGAATAAGAAGTTTACAACAGAGGTGCTTAAATGTGTTTTCATTAAAACCAGTTATCTAACTATATATTCATTATCTGTCACTAGTGCAACAAGTTCATGGAAAGCTAAAAACCTTATTTTTTGTGACTAAGTTAGCATTGCAATTTTGTATAGATGAACCCAGTAAATCTTTTACCTTCTGTCCTTGTACCTATAATGAATCTTTTATGACTTTTATTTAATGGCTTTTCAACCTCTTGGAATAAGTTCTAAGTTTTAAATGCCTGTTTTCTATCTCAGAATCAACTCATGACATGTGGAGATTGGAAGAGCTCTAATTGCAGTTTTCATACCAGAGTGGGCTTTAATAGCAGTCCTGCTATAGAGGGCTTAATAATTACTGGTATAATTTTAGGAGTTCTTACAGGATCATCATTAAGTTATAAGAAATTGCCTTCTAGTCTCCATCTGTGCAGAGCCAGGACCATTCCACAGCCCTTGACACAAAACCCGACAACAGAGAGCTGCTCTGCCAGGAGCATTCTCCCTCCTAGGCCCACAATCCACAGATGAGACCCCACTACCTCCCCATTGACTGTACAAGGAGAGACATACCAAGAGCACATAGGGAACAAGAGATACAGGGTGGCCCAGACAGGAACATTCCAGTCTCTATCTCTCTGTCCCATAGCTCTCTAACACAAAACCTGAAAACAGAGAGCTGATGGGCCAGGAGCATTCTCACTAAAAAGATAACATTCTCATAGGCTCATAGGCCTACAAAAGAGACAAGCACCAGTCAAGGACAGCAAGAACAACTAACATCAGAGATAACCAAATGGTGAGAGGCAAGTGCAGTAATATAAACAACAGAAACCACTATTACTTGGGAGCATTAGAGACCAGTTCTTCTAACACAGCAAATACTGGATATCCAAATACTCCAGGAAAGCAAGACTTGGATTTAAAATCACATCTCATGATGATGATATAGGAGGTTAGGAAGGACATAAGTAACCCTCTTAGAGAAATATAGGACAACACAGGTAAAGAAGTAGAAGGCCTTAAAGAGGAAACATAAAAAACCTTAAAGAATTACAGGAAAACACAACCAAATGGGTGAAGAAATTGAACAAAAGCATCCAGGATCTAAACATAGAAACAGAAACAATAAAGAAATCACAATGGGAGACAACCCTGGGGATAGAAAACCTAGGAAACAGATAATGAACCACAGATGCAAGCATCATCAACACAATACAAGAGATTCAGAAGAAAGAATCTCAGGGGCTGAAGACTCCATGGAAAACACTGACATAGTAGTCAAAGAAAATGCAAAATGCACAAAACAAAAAGCACCTAACCCAAAACATCCAGGAAATCCAGGAAACAATGAGAAGACCAAACCCAAGAATAATAAGTATAGAATAGGGTGAAGACTCCCAACTTAAAGGGCCAGTAAATATCTTCAACAAAATTATAGAAGAAAATTCTGTAATCTAAAGAAAGAGATGTCCATGAATATACAAGAAGCCTGTAGAACTCCAAATAGATGGGACCAGAAAAGAAATTCCTCCTGTCATATAATACTCAAAACTCCAAATGCACAAAACAAAGGAAGAATATTATAAACAGTAAGAGAAAAAGGTCAAGTAACATATAAAAGCAGACCTATCAAAATTATACCAGACTTCACACCAGAGGCTATGCAAGCCAGAAGATCCTGGGCAGATGTCACACAGACCCTAAGGGAACATAAATGCCAGCCCAGAAACCTATCTCCAGCAAAACTCTCAGTTAAAATAGATGGAGAAACCAAGATATTTTATAACAAAACCAGATTTACACAATATCTTACCACATATCCAGCCTTACAAAGCATAATAGATGGAAAACCCCAACACAGTGAGGTAAACTACACCCTAGAAAAAGCAAGAAAGTAATCTTGCAACAAACCCAAAAGAAGAGAGCTACACAAACATAATTGCATCTCTAAAACAAAAATAACAGACAACAAAAATTACTATTCTTTAATATCTCTTAACATCAAAGGGTTCAATTCCCCAATAAGAAGACATAGACTAATAGACTGGATACATAAACAAGTTCCAGCATTTTGCTGCATACAGGAAACACACCTCACTGACAAAGGACACTATCCCAAAGTAAAAAGCATGGGAATTTTTTCCAAGCAAATGGTCCCAAGAAACAAGCTGGAGTAGCCATTCTACTATCAAATAAAATCAAATTTCAACCAAAAGTTATCAAAAAAAGATAAGGAAGGACACTTTATACTCATCAAAGGAAAAATCTTCCAAAATTAACTCTCAATTCTGAACACATATACTCCAAATACAAGGGCACACACATTCATAAAGGAAATATTACTGGAACTCAAAGCATACATTACACCACATGCAATAACAGTAGAAGAACTCAACAAGAACTCAATACACCACTCTCATCAATGGACAGATCATAGAAACAGTACTAGAGACAGAGTGTAACTAACAGCAATTATGAAGCAAATGGATTTAACAGTATCTATACAACATTTCATCATAAAACAAAATAACATACCTTCTTCTCAGCACCTCATGCTATCTTCTCAAAAACTGACCACACAATTGGTCAAAAATCAGGTCTCAATAGATAAAAGGAGATTGAAGTAATCCAATGCATCCTATCAGATCACTATGGACCAAGGCTCATCTTCAGTAATAACAAAACTATCAGAAAGCCCACATACATGTGAAAGTTGAACAACTCTCTACTCAATGACAACATGGCCAAGGAAGGAATAAATAAAAGGAATTAAAGACTTTTTTAGAATTTAATGAAAATGAAGGCACAAACATACCCATACTCTCATGTGATACAAGGAAAGCATTGCTAAAAGGAAAACTCATAGCTCTGAGTTTCTCCAAAAAGAAATTCAAGAAAGCATACTCTAACAAGTTGACAGCACACCTGAAAGCTCTAGAACAAAAGAAGCAAATTCACCCAAGAGGAGAGTAGACAGCAGGAAGAAATCAAAGTCAGAGCTGAAATCAACCAAGTAGAAAGAAAAAGAACTATACAAAGAATCAACAGAAACAAGAGCTGGTTCTTTGAGAAAATCAAAGCAGGATAGATAAACCCTTAGCTAGACTAACCAGAGGGGAAAGGGACAGTATCCAAATCAACAAAATCAGAACTGAAAAGGGAGATATAACAACAAAAACTGAGAAAATTCAAAAAATTATCAGACGCTACAACAAAAGCTTATTAAAAAAACTGGAAAATCTCAAAGAAATGGACAATTATCTAGACAGATACCAAGTACCAAAGCTAAATCAGGATAAGATACAGCATCTAAACAGTTTCATAAACCCTAAAGAAATTGGAGCAGTCATTAAAAGTCTCCCAACCAAAACAATCCTCAGGATTGGATGGGTTTAGTGCATAATTCTGTCAGACCTTCAAAGAAAACCTAATACCAATATTCTGCAAACTATTCCACAAAGCAGAAAAGACGGAACACTATCAAATTCATTCTTTGAAGCCACAATTAAGCTTATACTTAAATCACACAAAGACCCTACAATGAAAAAGAACTTCGGACCAATTTCCCTTGCGAATATAGATGCAAATATACTCAATAAAATTCTTGAAAGACAAATCCAAGAACACATCAAAATGGCCATACAACATGATCAAGAAGGTTTCATCCCAGGGATGCAGGAATGGTTCAACATATGGAAATACGTGAACTTAATCTACCACCCCTTCATGATAAAAGACCTGGAAAGATCAGGAATTCAAGACCCATACCTACACATAGTAAAAGCAATATACAGCACACCAGTAGCCAACATTAAATTAAATGGACAGAAATTTGAAGCAATCACACTAAAATCAGGGACAAGTCAAGGCTTCCCACTCTCTCCCTACTTATTCAATATAGTACTCAAAGTCCTAGCCAGAGCAATCAGACAATAAAAGGAGGTCAAAAGAATACAAATTGGAAAAGGAAGAAGTAAAAAATATCACTATTTGCAGATGATATGATAGTATGCTTAGGTGACCCCAAAAAAGTTCCACCAGAATAATGCATTAAGCCTGATAATCAACTTCAGCAAGTGGCTGGGTATAAAATTAACTCAAACAAATCAGTAGACTTCTTCTACTGAAAGGATAAACAGGCTGAGTAAGAAATTAGGGAAATGACATCATTTACAGTAGCTACAAATAATATAAAATACCTTGGTATGTTTCACACCAAGCAAGTGAAAGTCAATATGACATGAGTTTCAAGTCTCTGAAGAAAGAAATCAAATAAGATCTCAGAAGATGAAAGATCTCCCATGGAATGGCTGGATCAATATCGTAAAAGTGGCCATCTTTCCAAAAGCAATCTACAGATTCAATGCAATCCCCCTCAAAATTCCAACTTACTTTTCACAGTTAGTCAGAGCAATTTGATAATTCATTTGGAAAAGCAAAAACTATCCTCACCAATAACAGGACTTCTGGGGAATCACCATCCCTGACCTCAAGCTGTATTACAGAGCAATCACGATAAAAAACAAACAAACAAACAAGCAAAAAAAAAAACACCTGTATGGTATTGATACAGAGACAGGTAGGTAGATCAATGGAACAAAATTGAAGACCCAGGAATGAATCCACACATGAATCCTATGGTCACTTAATCTTAGACAAAGGTACTAAAACCATCCAGTGGAAAACAGATAGCATTTTCAACAAATGGTGATGGTTCAATTGGAGGTCATCATGTAGAAGAATTTAGATTGGTCCATTCTCATCTCCTTGTAAAATGCTCAAGTCCAAGTGGATCAAAGACCTCCACATAAAATCAGATACACTGAAACAAATATATGAGAATGTGGGGAAGAACCTCGAACACAAGGGAAATTTTCCTGAACAGAACATCAATGGCTTATGCTCTAAGATCAAAAATTGAAAATGGAACCTCATAAAATTGCAAAGCTTCTGTAAGGCAAAGGATACTGTCAATAGGACAAAATGGCAACCAGCAGATTGAGAAAAGATCTTTACCAATCCTACATCTGATAGAAGGCTAATATCTAATATATTCAAAGAACTCAATTTTTTAGACTCCAGAGAGTCAAATAATCTTATTTAAAAATGGGGTATATAGCTAAACGAAGAATTCTCAACTGAGAAATACCTGTTTAAGGAACACCTAAAGAAATGTGCAATATCCTTAGTCCTCAGGGAAATACAAATTAAAACAACCCTGAGATACCAACTCAGGTGACAGTAGATGCTTGCAAGGATGTGGAAAAATAGGAACACTCCTCCCTTATCTATGTGATTGCAAGTAGTTACAACCACTCTGGAAAACAGTCTGGAGGTTCCTCAGAACATTCAACATAATCCTACCTAAGGACCCAGCTATACCTTTCCTGGGCATACACACAAATGATGCTCCAACATATAACTAGGACACGCGCTCCACTATGTTCATAGCAACTTTATTTATAATATACAGAAGCTGGAAAGTACCCAGATGTCCTTCAACAAAGGAATGGGTTCAGAAAATGTGGTACATTTACACATTGGAGTACTACTCATCTATTAAAAACAATGACTACATGAAATTCATAGGCAAATGGATGGAACTAGAAACTAATAATCCTGGATGAGTTAACCCATTTACAAAAGAAAATGAATGGTATGCACTTACTGTTAAGTTGATAGTAGCCCAAAAGTTGGGAATACCTCAGAAAAAAATTCACAGATCATATGAAGCCCAAGAAGAAGGAAGACCAAAATGTGGATACTTCATTCAGTCTTAGAGGAGATAACAAAATACATACAGGAGGAAAGACAGGGAGAAAAGGTGGAGCAAGGACTGAAGAAAGGGTCATCCAAAGACTGTCCCACCTGGGGATCCATCCCTTATTCAGCCACCAAATCCAGTCACTGTTGCTGATGCCAAGAAGTGTTCGCTGACAGGAGCCAGATACTGTGTTTCCTGAGAGGCTCTGCCAGAGCCCTACTGCCACAAAGGAGGATGCTTTCAGCTAACCACTGGACTGAACAAGAGAACCCAGTGGAGGAGTTAGAGAAAAGACTGAAGGAGCTGAAGGGGTTTGCAACGTCATAGGAAGAACATCAACTAACCAAGCTCCACCAGAGCTCCAAGGGTCTAAACCACCAGCCAACGAGTATACATGAAGGGACTCATGACTTCAGCCACACATGTAACAGAGGATGTCATTGTCCAGCATCAATTGGAGGAAAAGCCTATGATGGCTTGTTTCCCTTATGTAGGGTAATGTCAAGGCGTTAAGGTTGGAGTTGTTAGTTGGGAAAGGGAGCATCCTAATAAAAGCAGGAGTAGGGGGAGGAGGTATGAGAGGGGATGGGAAAGGGGAAAGCATTTGAAATTTATATGCAAAAAATATCCACAAAAAAAAAAATTAATTGATAAGATAAAAGAAATCATCTATTTATCTATATAGCATCAGTACAAGGCATTACATCTTCATTGATTTACAAAAATATCCCCAATGGGGTGGAGTAATTCCCATGGATTGTATAATATTAATTTTATAAGGACAGGAAAGGAATATCTGTTATGAATTATGTCTAATGCTACTTATGCTACTTGGATCCTCAAAATTGGACACAATTCCACATGTCTGCTCATAAGACCCTGTCAGTGCCTACCTCCATTTGGTTTTGATTGATAAATAAAGTTGCAGGTGGCCAGTGGCTGGACCAAGAGACAGATCCTGGGCTTTTCAAGAAGAAGGAAGAACAAATTGTGAATGGATGCTTCAGTCCTACTTAGAAGGGAAAACAAAATACTCATTGAATGTAGAGGGATAGAGGGAGCTGGGAGGGAGAGAGGAGGGGAGCAAAAAAGAAGGGCAGGATCAGGAGTGGGAGGAGGTGGGAATAGAGAGGGTAAAGAAATAGAATGGAGATATGTAGTAGTGAAGGATGGGGAACTGGGACTAGCCACCAAATAGTCCCAGATGAGAGGAAAGCAAGAGGCTCCCAGGACCCAACCCCACAAAGGGGAGAGAACCACATGTTAGGCCCATTGAAGGATGGGGCTACCCACCCATCTCAAAAATATTATCCCAGAATTGCTCCTGTCTAAAGGAAATATAAGGACAAAGAGTGGAGCAGAGACTGATGGAAAGCCCATCCAGAGACTGCCACACATGGGGATCCATCCCATCTGCAGACACCAACCACTGACACTATTGCTGATGCCAAGACTCACTTGCTGGCAAGGAGCCTGGTATGGCTGTCTGCTGAGAGGCTCTGTCAAAAGCCTGACCAATACTGATGTGAGTGCTTATAATGAACCATCGGACTGAGCACAGGGACCCCAATGGAGGAGTTAGAGGAAGGACTGAAGAAGCTGAAGAGGTTTGCAACCCCATAGGAAGAACGACAATACCAACCAACCAGATCCCCCCCAGAGCTCTAAGGGTTTAAACCACCAACCAAAGAATACACATGGAGGGACCTATGGCTCCAGCTGCATTTGCAGCAGCGGATTGCCTTATATGGCATCAATGAGATGGGAGGCTTTGTCTTATGGAGGCTTGATGTCCCTGGTAGGGGAATTCTCGGGTGGTGAGGCAGGAGTGGTTAGGTGAATGGGTGTTGTAACACCCTCATGGAAGCTTAGGGGAGATGGGATGGGATAAAAGGGTTACAGAGGGGAAACCTGGAAGGGGAATAACATTTGAAATGAAAATAAAGTAATCAATAAAAAACAATTCCCAGGCTAGGGATTGAGAAAAGAGAGGAAGTGAGTTAGCCACCATACCAGGAAAGGAGTAGCGGCCACAACTGAGAAGGACAGAGAGAGAGCCAATATATATGAACTGGAGAAGAGTGGACCAGTCCTCCCCCATAACCCCCACCCACATTGGGTATAGGGCAACAATGACCGATATAGACATTAGTAATAACTCAAGAATATCAAAGGCAAGCTGTCAGGGTCCATTTGAGTAGAGTTTAATTGGCAACTGCAACCTATATCAGCTGCAGGAATCGTTTCCTGAGATTTTGTCTTTTGGGCCTTGCCTCACAAAGGCTCTTTCATTCTTGTTCCCCAGTGAAGCGTCTCTGGAAAGTCACCTGCTGGCTTTCTTTCTCTCCTAAAGAGTTCCTGGCAGGAAACCACGCTCTACACTGCCAAGATGGCCAGGAACCTGAGAACTTATAGCCCAGAGACCTAATATAGAACCAAATATGACTGGAAAAGACAATGAAATGATTCGTAATGATTTCTGCTATACTCATAGATCACCTTGTCCAGATGCCATCAAAGAGGCTCTGGCAGCAGATGGGAGCATATGATGTGATCCACAGCCAGGCAATATGCAGATTAAGAGTGTAAATTACATGGATCCATCAGGTTTCTCTCCTCAGATCTCCAGGAACCCTGTGGAAGAGGAACAGGAAAGATGGTAGGAGTGAGAGCAGATGGAGGACACCAGGAGAATGTGGCTCACCAAGTCAACTAAGCAGGGCTTGCATGGGCTCAGAAAGACTGATAAAGCACTCACAGGACCTGCATGGGTTTGCACCAGGTCTTCTGCATATGTTATGCTTGCTAGATTGGTGTCTATGGACCTCCTAACAGTGGAAAAGCTTGATCTTTTAGGAAGAGAAATGGAGGAAAAGTGGACTGGGCAGGGGGTAGAGGGAATGGAAATGGGGTGGGTAGGGACCAGGAAGAGCAAAGTGAGAAGAAACAGTTGTTGTAATATATTGTATGAGAGAAGTATCTCTTTTTAGATAAATATAAAATAGTGTCTGGAGATATGGTTCATCCATTAAGAGTACTATCTGCTCTTCCAGAGGTCCTGAGTTCAATTCACAGCAACCACATGGTGGCTCACAACCATCTGTAATAGGAATCTGACGCCCTCTTCTGGTGTTTAGATATACATGTAGATAGAATACTCACGCATAAAATAAATAGATTAAATTTAAAGAAAACTAAATAATAAAAATTCCCACAGAAGAACAGGATGTAAGGAGAAGAGCCTATGGGGTATGCTCATAATTACTGTTTTAAGGGAGAGGTTGCAGCACATTGTAAGTAGGGATACCTTTGAGATGGTGGTTCTGAGTTCTATAAGAGAGTAGGCTAAGCAAGATTTGAAGAGCAAGCCATTAAGCAGCACCCCTCCATTGTCTCTATATCAAATCAAGTCCTGCCTCCAGGTTGTCACCCTGTTTGAGTTCCTGCCATGACTTCCTTCAATGATGAACAAGAATGTGGAAATGCAAATAAACCCTTTCCCTTCCCAGTATGCTTTTGGTCATGATGCTTCAACACATCAATTGTAACACTCATTTAACTATGAGACTTGATGCTCCCACCTTGGCCATAATCTAAAGAAGTTCACAGGATGTGGTTCCCAAGCTGAGATTGACTAAAGCTCCCTACTGATAACTCCACTATGCTAATATTTCCCAGCAACCAGTCTAAAGGTCTACACTATGCTTGAATAGATTGATAAATGAAGAAAATATAGTTCTACATATATAGAAATTTATAATACTTTGAAAAAGTTTTACAAAGGGGAAATGATATACAGTGACTATGATGATGTATATGGACTTCGTCCACATTCCGCAAAATCCAATGCTCACCAGGCTCCTTAAATACTTCTGTTAATATGATTTTCTATCATTTAAGTTGCTGATCTTTATACCCCTAATTACTGAAAATATTTATTTGAGGATTTCTGGTGAGATAAACATAAATAAACAAAATTAAATTTTAAGATGACTTTTACCTGAAGTATCTTTAGGGTGATACAGGAGAGAGAGGTAATAGAAAAACAAACAAACAAACAAACCCCCAGAATGTAGAGAAGTACACGCACAACTGAAACAGCTGAGGCAGCAGAGGCAGATCAGAGTTTAAAAACAACACTGCTTTTGCAGAAGACATGTGTTGGATTCTTAGCACCTACACAAAGCAGCTCACAGCCATCTTTAACTCTAGCTCCAGTTACTCCATATTCTTTCAGTGAACTTCCCTGGCACATAAACTCGCATGTCCATACTGACACACAGACACACATTCATATACAGAATTAAAACGAAAAGTAATCTAAGGCCAAAAGCAAGCAAACAAACAAACAAAGACCACAAAACACTGAAACAGAAACACAGGACTTGACCTAGTTAGAAATTCAAATGTTTTATTTTGCATTAAAATACAAAAAGTAAAATAATGTTAGTTTATTTTTGCACCAGTGTGACAAAAGTTCTGAATTGATGTTAGATCTGTCACAGTTAGTAAAGGTTTCATGGCCAGAATAAATATTGAGACTCAAATGATATATATGTGGAACTCAGTAAATTTAACTCTGAGACATGTACATTCTGGATATTTATAGATAACATCTTCCTAATTTCAGAAAAAACGAATATATTGAGCATGAGTACTTTGACACTGTATGCAAGGATTCAAAGATATTATGTCTTTGATACAAATTGGCTTAAAAATATGTGGCTTGATGAACCCTATCGTCAGATAAAATAGTTAATATATCTCAATAGAAATCAAAGCAGGCATGTCAAAGGATGAAATCCATTATACTAAACTTTCTAAGTAAAAGGATGATTATTTCTACATTTCTTCTTTCTGACAGTCCAATCTTCTATTATTAAACTTTGAATGACATTCACTTTAGAGAATATTAGAACATTAAAGATATGGTGACACCCATTAAGACATTTATGTCCCATACACTCTGTCATTAAAACTCTTATTTCTTAGAGTCAGAAAATCATATAGATATGCAGATATAAATAGTCATATATGAATATATAGTCAACATTTTATGTAGTATTTATGTCAACATTCTGTCTGTAAAAACTTACCCTCATATATAAAGAGAAGTAATATTTGGGTATCTATAGAATACTTCATCACTCTTTATATCATACAGTCTTCACAGAGAGTATCTTAACTACACTCATTTGCCTTTCTTGAAGTACATACGTATTACATAACATGGCTGTCAGACTTTGAAAAGAAAAGTCACTTGACAGCTTTATTCAGACTTACAGATATAAAAGCACTCTAACAAAGTAGATGGACCTTGGTTCCATATTTAATATAAAGGTCATGGCATACTAATTAAATACATAAAAATCATTTCACATATCAAAAACTAATGCATGTGTATCATTCTAAACAGACAATTACTAACAATTTTAATACCTAGGGTGAAAAAGGTCTAACATCTTTTGAGCTTTTTTGAGGTTCTTTGTAGCAGTGTACTTTTCTGTTTTATTCTCATTTATGCTTTTACAGATAAATTAGTTCAAGGGCAGTGACACTTCCTCTAATAAACTTACACTAATATGTTAAAATTGCTACTAACTAGACACCTCTACAAATGTTCCTATTCTCTATATAAAATATTTAGTATTCTTTCATTCTCCTAAATTCTAAAGACTTGAAATATCTAAAATTTACTCATACTAATTTTTCATAAATAATAGAAATATATTTCTCAAAACCCTAGAAGCTAAGAGGAAGAAGAACCAGGGATAGAGAGAGATGGATGGCTCAGTGGTTAAAAGCGCTGGCTAACCTTCCAGATGGACCCAGGTTCAGTTCCTGGCATACACATGGCAGCTGTCTGCAACTACATTTCTAGAATCTCTGATTCCCTAGCACATACATGCAGACAAAACACTAATGCACATGAAATTAAAATTAAAATTAAAGAAGAAGGAGAATTATAGCACTGACAGAGTAAATGGTGAGTAAAGTTCTTTCTACCTTTTCTGTGTACATCAATTTATGGTGATAGGAGGGAATAAAGGAAGAACTCAAACTCTTTCGTGAGCCCATCAATTTCGTTCATGAAGCTGCTTTTCTAATAGTTCAATAATTAATTGAAGATATAGTTTTAAAATTTAAATATGCAAAGCTTTTATTAGCATATAAACATGCATAATTATTGGCTTTTTTCGGTACTGTATTACATGTACGTAATATAATCATATATTTTGATCATATCAACATTATACTCTTTCTGATCTCCTTTAAATTACTAAAAGAATCCTTTCTCTCTCTCTCTCTCTCTCTCTCTCTCTCTCTCTCTCTCTCTCTCTCTCTCTCCCCTCTGTATGTGTGAGTGTATATGTTTGTATGTATCAATGATTTAATGAGGATTACTTATAGGAGCTGTGGTAAAGAAAGAGTTATTTACAGGTCCACGGGCAACTTGCTAGAAGCTACAATACTGAGCAAACTATTTCCCTGGTTTTTCAACAATTATTACTGCAAACCCTCAATGAATAACAGGGCTAATGAGTACCATCTCATGCAACTATTAAATTGACTGCATAACGGAATGCTTACATATCTTGATAAATGGCACTTGGTAGAACAGATAGAAATTTGTCTTTTCATCGCTTAATCAGAATATTGATACAGTACTATATAGTACCAGGCCCTTCCTTGAGTCTATGCTCTTGGCTATTAACAACACTTCATCCAGTCACTTTCTCACCAGCTACCTCAGTTTGTGAATAAATGGGTGCATACCGTTTTGCAATTTGTAGGATATACATGTATTTTGGTGATATTCATTCCTCCATCATCCTCTGTTACCAATCTCCCACTGTTTCTGGTTTTCTTATGACTAATGAGATCCTTTTACGTGCACACACACACGTGTGTGTGTGCATATATATACACCTACATCTTTAGAGGTTAAGAAGGTGAAGAATCAGAGCTAGTAAATATATGCACTTATACATTTTTTATTTTCTTGGAATATTAGCTAAAAGTTATTATTTACTACTGGACAAACAATGTCTTCACTCACAGTTACCAAAAATATAAATCAATGTAACAAACACTTCTATTTAAGGAAGGCCATGATATATAACCTTAACAGAACATTCCTTATTCATACAGAAATCCAGGAGTGGAAATAATGGTCAGGACATTCATATCCGGTTTTGTAACATACAGTGCTTACTTTTTTATAAGGTATTTAGTTCAATTCACATTTCCCCTATAGGCAACTGGTTTAATTGCAAAGTATATTATTCCTTAAATAATTACAATTTAAATTACAAAGTGGCAAATGTACACAATTCTGTGTACCATTGTTGCCATAGGCATAGATTAGTCTAAATGCGTGACATTTATGAATATGTATGCCCTTACCAGTGCTGCACAGTTCTTTTTGTCTTTAGTAGCCAGGGGAGGGTACGTAATTAAGGCTCACTGTCTTTATAGCCATATCATAAGTTGGTACTATTCCTAGTTTTTAATGGTCTAAGTTCCTTGAAAGGAGGTATATCTCCTACTGCTTGGAAGTTGCTCACATCACCAAAGTTTAAGTTAATGAAAAGGCATCGGTGGATCCGTTTTATATTCTAGATTATATATTATGTACTTCTTTGATATGGAAAAATGATCAGACCTTAATAGATTTAATTCAAGTGCTTCTTCCCTAATCCATTCTCTCAGATGTGGTATCTTAACCAAACAAATCTACTTGCTTAGGAGAACAGACATTCTTTCTTTTATTTTTAAGATTATAATATAATTACATTTCTCCTTTCCTTTTCCTCCCTCCAAATCCTCCCATATGCCCCTTCTTGCTCTCCATTAAATCCATGATCTGTTTTTCATTAGTTGTTATTATATGCATGTATTGCATGTTATTACATGTACAAACATGCATTACTAAATATAACATGTAATATTACATGTTATTGCATGCTAACATGAATTTGTATGTATAAACATACATTTCTAAACATAAACTGCACAGTCTGTAAAATGTTATTTGCATATATCAGAGTTGATCATGTGCTATTCTTATGAACTATTGGTGTGCTCTTTCCTGAGGAAGACTATTTTTTACATGTAATTTTTCCCATTTTATTTATTTTTCACTCATATATTATGCACCTGCCTCTCTCCCAAGTATCTCCTACCTTCCCTTAGCCCCAGATCCATTTAGCACCTTTCACCTACCCTGAGAAAAGAGCAGGTCTTCTAGGGATATCAAGCAAATACAGCATAACATTCTACAATAAGACCAGACACATACAGTCACATTAAGGCTGGAAGAGACAAACCAGTAGGTGAGAAAAAGTCCCAAGGAAGGCAAAGCTGTCAAAGATGGCCCCCTCCCACTGTTATAATTCCCACAAGAACACCAAGCTATACAACAAACCATAACTTATGTGCAGAGGATCTAGGTCACACCCATATAGGCTCCCTGATTTCTGAAAGCCCATATGTGTCTTAGTCAGTAGATTCTGTGGGCTGTGTTCTTGTACAGTCAATGAATCATCTGGACATAAGGGAGACTATTGGGTTTCTCCCTTAATATCAGGTTTTAGGTCACTCTCAGGAATTCATGCAAATTGAGAGCATCCTTCTATGGGAGAAATAGATGTCTCATTTTCCTCAACTGCAGAGTCTATATAGTTTTGTATGGCAAGGACTTTTCAACTCTGACAGAGTACGACTGTAGGTGAGTAATTGTTGTTGGCATTCTTATCTGTCCAGTGTTCGGTATTCTGTGTTTGACCATATCAACAACACTAGTGCAATAATCGTCCTCTTGCCATTTAGTCACCAATAAACCCTGAAGAATATCCACCACCTTTCTTTCTAGAAAAGTCTGTTCTCTACCTGACATAAAAAACAAGAGGAAACAAAAGACACGTTTTATTTTAGAAGTACAAGTTATGTCAGAGTAAATATGGGTTATGTGAGGAAATGATGTACAAATGAGTCCTGTTTAAGAATTGTAGCCTACATTATTTTTCTCTTCCTGACTAAAGTTGTGAGAATTAAAGGTAGTAAAGTAAAAGAAAAGTAGGTGAATTTAAATACCACTTCCCAATATGTTCCAAAGAAGCAAGTGAGACAGGAGGTAAATGACATAACAGAGCAAGAAAACAGGTGGATTCTGCACAAACATGTTTAAATAGAAATCAGCATTTTCCTTAAACACAGGAAATGTGCATTTGCAAGAAAGGATCAAGTGAGCAGAAGATACAGCAGGAATTATATTCCTGCTCCTTTCTGCTATTCATGCTTGAACTTTAATGAACAATGAATACTAAAAGTCAAGAAAAGATGCTATAAGAATCCAATCTATTATGTCCTTGCTTCATTTATAAATTCATGGTTGTTTTGTTATTTTTCTTCGCTACTATAATGTAATTTATGTACTTTTCTATAATAAATGAACCATCCTGAAAGTATCTTCACTTATACCTTTAACGCAGGTATTAACTGGAACTAAAGATGCAGCAATGCTTGAATTTATCAATATGCTGGAATCACCTGGGAATAGATTCTCGATTAGAGATGGCCTGTGGGAATGTCCGTGAGAGATTATCTTGAGTACATCAATTCAGATTGGAAGGTTCTTCTACTGTAAATGACACCATTTCCTATGCAAAGTATTCTGAGTTCTGTAAAAATGGAATGGGCACAGAAAATTTCTAATTTCTAATGATTTATGTTTTGCTATTAATGTACAAGTAAAAATCCCTATAAATAGGGGAAAAACTGAAAATTTGTCACAAAGGGAAATTTGGTAGTATTGTTCAGCAACATTTATATCAAATGAGAAAAAAAATCCTGATACTGGGGAGCAAATAAATTGGTAAATTAGCTTAATTGTTCTTCTTAAAATATGTATAACGTGCATTAATATTTCTTTGAAATTCCTTTACAAAGGAAGGGTGACTCTGATAGGTCATGCATGGAATAACTTACTAAACACTTAATTCCAAACCTGTAAGTTGGAGACATCTATGTAGAAAAGGTTTTATTTTAAGTAGTGTTCATCCATAAGTAAAGCTGATCCCCTTATCTAATTATATACAGTAGATTGTCTGATATGATTCCTTTAATAATTAGTTATAAAATAGGTGTTTTTCTTTATAATATTTTTGGTTTTTAAAATTTATGCATTCATACAATGTACTTTGATATTGTCCACGTTCCCTCACTTCCTTCCCAATTTCCTGGTACTCCTTAACTTATCTCCATCCTGACTTCATGTGCTTGAGTAGTAGTAATAGTAGTAGTAGTAGTAGTAGTAGTAGTAGTAGTTGTTGTTGTTGTTGTTGTTGTTGTTGTTGTTGTTTTGTTGTTCTTGTGTTGTTGTTGTTGTCATGGCGGTGGGTTTTCTGCAAACAAAAACTGCACAAAACTAGCCAGTCTCAATTTCAGCATGAATGAAGTGTAGGCTATGAAGTCCTTCTATCTGGAAGAGGATCTAATGGCAATTACTGGTTGCTGAAAGAGAGAGTGGTAATTACTATTCGAATTCACTATATCTGGAATTAACTAAAACACAAATAGGTGGGCACATTTATGAGAACTTTTTTTTCTTCATTATATCAGTTTAAGTGGAAAGACCCATTTTTAGTCTGGATTTTTCATGTGAGAAAATACACCCTTAATCCATCTTTTAAGGTGAGAAATTCCACCTTAAAATTTGGCCATACCTTCTGACATTCTATATAAAGGACATAGAAGAAGCTCTCTTTGACAGCTTGTCCTCAGTCTCATTAGCACATCTATTCATTCCTTGTCATTAGAGTCTTTACTTCCTTGACTCTGGCTTTTATACTTCGAAAACCAGCTGGAGTATTATTCAGCCACATGAGGTGAAATTAAATCTTAATGGATTCTTTGAGTTTCCCATTGGATTGACAGCTAACGTTGAACTAGCTAGCCACAGCCTGTATGTCATTCTAATAAATACTTTCTGTATGTCCATTCATTCCATAAGGTCTCTTCCTGTAGAGAACCATAACTAATACAGAAAAGATCACTTGCATTTGGAAATATGGCATAGGGTTATTTTATGCCTCAGTCAATGCCACTCACTCCTATGAGGGCAAGGTAAGCACTCAATTGAACTGAAGAGCTCACAATAAAGTGAATACTGTTTTATGAACTGGAAAACTTATTTCCAAATCTTACCTTCTGACAACTTATGTCATGATTTTAGTTCTTTTCTCTGAGCCTAATCCTTTCTGTTATAACACCACACATAACTTAATCACAAATTCCCTAGGTGTTAGTAGTGTCTAATTTCAATATTTCAAATACACGAACAAATGAAAAACAAGATACAAAATTTTATATGGATTTTAATTTCAACTGTATTGAACAAGCAGACCACAGGAAACAAAGTAAGGTTATAATAGATGATTAGTATTTTCTTCTTTATTCACTGTTATATTCCTGAAGTTTTTATCCAAGCACAAAAGTAATTTCAGTAATAATCAAATGCTTTGTTAGTTTTTTTAGGAGAGAAAAGTCAAGAAGAATAGTGTGAAAGTTCTATAAGGGTTTTAAGCCTCTGCTTTCTCCACTAGGCCATGCAGTTTTTCTAAAATAACATTTAAGTTTTCCTCCTGGGGATTAATTTATTTTTCTGTTATATAAGTCAAGAAGAATGGAAAAGCTAAAGTTACCAGAAAGCTTTAAGGAATTATGCATTTGCATCTATTATCTTCTGCTCACATGGGGAAAAGTGAAAAGGATTAGTAAAGCAGAGTCTACTGAAAACTTACAAAAACTTTATCAAATCAATTCAATACTTCTTCACAGGACCCCTCGGAACAATATTGGTATTGATTCCACCAAATTCACTCTATCTGTATCAAATTTTAATACTCCATGTTTGTGTTTAACTCCAGAACATTTAGCATTCCAGAATCATATGCTTTTCATAGATTTATTGTGATTTCATAGAGCATGTATATTGCTTAGTATACCAACAACATTCCAGACATTCAACAACAATAAAATTAAATAGCATGGAAGAGGTTGAAAATAACAGTATATTACTATAGTATTTGTTGAAATGAGTGATGTGAACATCAATTTAAATGATTTATTCCTTTTTGGCTTTTAAATTTTTATTCTTTATTAGAAAAAGTTTTTAAATTATAAGATTAATATGTAATTATAGTAGTTTTCCTTACAATTGTTACCCTCTAAAACCCCCCATATATCAATGCATGGCCCCTTTTCACATTGTTATTTTATGCATATACATATATGTTCATATATTGTTCTTTTCACCATGTGGAAATGAATTACTGTCACTCAAAGTTGTATAATGCAAAACTACAAAATTTTCTTACTATAGATCTCCAATGTAATTAGCAAACAGCCAGTTACTTCAATGATATCTGTTTGTTTATTTATTTATTTACATCCCAAATACTGCCCCTTTCCCAGTCCCCCATTGTAGTGTTTCCCTCTGTATGTCCTCCCCTTCACCTCAGAGTGGGTATCCCCCCTCCAAAATATCCCCCAACATACCTCTCCAACTGAGGCCAGAAAATGCAGTCTACTGTTACATATATGCCAGGGCTTTGGGCCTCTTTCTTTTGGGGAATCAGTCTCTAGGATCTCCCAGGGATCCAAGTTAGTTGACACTGTTGATCTTTCAGTGGGGTTGCCATCTCCTTGAGGGTCCTTGATCCTTCCTCTAACTCTTTCATAGGGGCTAGTATACCACCATCTAATGCTTGGTTGTGGGTATCTGCACCTATCTCAGTAAGCTGCTTGTAGATCTTCTCAGAGGACAGCCATGCTAGGCTCCTGTCTGATAGTATAACATATCATCAGTAATACTGTTAGTGTTTGGTGCCTTCCCATGGAATGGATCCCAAGTTGGGTCTGTCACTTGTATGCCATTTCTTCAGTCTCTGCTCCATTTTTTTCCCTGCATTTCTTTTAGACAGGACCAATTTTGGATCAAAGTTTTGTAGAGGCATTGGTATCCTCATAGCTCCACTGGGGATCCTGTCTTACTACTGGAAGTTAATTTATATCTTTTCAGTCACTAAATGTTTAATTGATTGTATATTGTAAGACCACTATTATGTGGAAAATGTTATGAAAGAGTTAAACACCTTGAATACGTAGATTATATATTTACTGTATGCACTAGGATTGACATTAGAAATGTTCATGACTGATTTCTCACTGGTGTTGATAAATGATTTTGATGTGCATTTCCTAGGGACTAATGACAATACACATCTTAATGTACTTGTACTTCATTGTGTATCTTTGAGAATATATCTGTACAAGTCATTTCAGCATTATTAATATTGAAACCTATCTTTTTGTTGTTACGGTTTTAGTTCATTACATGTTCTAAATACTAGATCTTTATCATTTATACTTTGCAAATCTTTTCTACAATTTAACACTATCATACTGCTATCATTTTGAAACAAAAACATTTGTGTTAGGTGAAGTCATATCTGGGATTCTTGGTGTTGCCAAAATTTTGTGCCATAAATATGCTCAGTTGAAAATAGCAAAGATAAACATTTACTTTCTTCTAAAGCTTTTATACTTTCAGCACCTATATTTACATTTTTAATTGATTTAAAGATAATTCTACGATACATGGAAGAGGGGCACTTTTTCGTCTTTTAAATTTGGATATCCTGATAACCATGATGTCAAAGAGACTATTTTTTCAATGAATGTTCTTAGCATAATTGTAAAAAGGATAGATTTTATTTTTTCCTTCTTTATTAAATTGGATATTTCTTATTTACATTTCAAATATTATTCCCTTTCCTGGTTTCCAGACCAACATCCCCCCTAACCCCTCCCCCTCCTCTTCTAAATGGGTGTTCCCCTCCCCATCCTTGACCCATTATTGCCCTCCCCACAACAATCACGTTCACTGGGGGTCCAGCCTTGGCAGGACCAAGGGCTTCCCCTTCGACTGGTGCCCTTACTAGGCTATTCATTGTTACCCATGCAGTTGGAGCCCAGGATCAGTCCATGTATAGTCTTTGGGTAGTGGCTTAGTCCCTGGAAGCTCTGATCGGTTAGCATTGTTGTTCATATGGGGTCCCAAGCCCCTTCAAGCTCTTTCAGTCCTTTCTCTGATTCCTTCAACGGGGGTCCTGTTCTCAGTTCAGTGGTTTGCTGCTGGCATTTGCCTATGTATTTGCTGTATTCTGGGTGTGTCTCTCAGGAGAGATCTACATCTGATTCCTGTCAGCCTGCACTTCTTTGCTTCATCCATCCTATCTAGTTTGGTGGCTGTATAGGTATGGGCCACATGTGGGGCAGGCTCTGAATGGGCGGTCCTTCAGCCTCCGTTCTAAACTTTGCCTCCTTACCCCCTTCTAAGTGTATTCTTGTTCCAGATTTAAAGAAGGAGTGAAGCATCTGCATTTTGGTCATCCTTCTTAAGTTTCATGTGTTCTCTGCATTTAAGGTAATTCGAGCATTTGGGCTAATCCCACTTATCAATGAGTGCATGCCATGTGTGTTTTTCTGTGATTGGGTTACCTCACTCAGGATGATATTTTCCAGTTCCATCCATTTGCATATGAATTTCATAAAGTCATTGTTTTTGATAGCTGAGTAGTATTCCATTGTGTAGATGTATCACATTTTCTGTATCCGTTCCTCTGTTAAAGGGCATCTGGGTTCTTTCCAGCTTCTAGCTATTATAAATAGGGCTGCTATGAACATAGTGGAGCACGTGTCTTTTTATATGTTGGAGCATCTTTTGGGTATATGCCCAAGAGAGGTATAGCTGGGTCCTCAGGTAGTTCAATGTCCAATTTTCTGAGGAAGCTCCAGACTGATTTCCAGAATGGTTGTACCAGTCTGCAATCCCACAAAGAGTGGAGGAGTGTTCCTCTTTCTCCACATCTTTGCCAGCATCTGCTGTCACCTGAGTTTTTGATCTTAGCCATTCTGACTGGTATGAAGTGGAATCTCAGGGTTGTTTTGATTTACATTTCCCTTATGACTAAAGATGTTGAACATTTCTTTAGGTGCTTCTCAGCGTTCAGCATTCCTCAGCTGTGAATTCTTTGTTTAGCTCTGAACCCCATTTTTTAATAGGGTTATTTGTCTCCCTGCAGTCTAACTTCATGAGTTCTTTGTACATTTTGGATATGAGCCCTCTATCAGCTGTAGGATTGGTAAAGATCTTTCCCCAATCTGTTGATTGCTGTTTTGTCCTAACAACAGCATCCTTTGCCTTAAGAAGCTTTGTAGTTTTATGAGACCCCATTTGTCAGCTCTTGATCTTAGAGCATAAACCATTGGTGTTTTGTTCAGGAAATTTTTTCCAGTGACCATGTGTGTGAGATTCTTCCCCACTTTTTCTTCTATTAGTTTGAGTGTATCTGGTTTGATGTGGAGGTCCTTGATCCACTTGGACTTAAGCTTTGTACAGGGTGATAAGAATGGATTGATCTGCATTCTTCTACATGCTGACATCTAGTTGAACCAGCACGATTTGTTGAAAATGCTATCTTTCTTCCATTGGATGGTTTTGGCTCCTTTGTCAAAAATCAAGTGACCCTAGGTGTGTGGGTTCATTTCTGGGTTTCAGTTCTATTCCACTGGTCTATCTGCCTGTCTCTGTACCTATAAAAAGGATGGATTTCAAATGTGTGTGTCTAATTCTAGACTCTCAATATCTCATTCATGTATATGTCTATACTTGTGAAAATATCACATTTTATTACTAAAGTACTTTTGAATAACGTATGTGGAAGTACATCATGAATTTCATTTAGGTTGCAATTTTTTTTGATTTTTATCATCTTTTTAACACTACATACCAATATTAGGATCATGTTTTTCTACTTTGGTTTTCAAACATGTCGGTACCACAACAGTATTTGTGTTGGATCATTACAGCATTCTGGAGTCTATTTTCCTCTTCATCACACTGCCTTACATTTATGAACATATGTTATGTGACACTGTTCCTGGGGAGACATGAACAAAATTCTCCTCAGCCCTGATAGTGATCCATGACACAGTACAACACATACACCATAAAATTCAACTGGGTGAAAGAATGAGTTATGTTTGGGTTGAGGGAAAGGCAATGAGGGGTTACATACCAGAGCAGAAATTACTCAAAGACAGCTGAATCACCAAAGTCCATGCTAGCCCGTTTGACAGATCTCAAGTGCTGAAAGCATGGAGAAGACTAAACAATGTGTAGGCAGCACAAGTCTGAGAGTTTCCTTACCAGACAGTTCCGTTGGTTCAACATCTTCTAAACGTCTTCATTTCTCTGAGTGTGACTCTCAGCCACCTTCCCTGCTATATATATGCTTGTGGAGTAAGGGGCCCCAGCAGGTATGTTTGGCTTCAGATACTTTTTGAAGCTATTTTAAATTGTTTACTTCTTGCATTTAAGAAGCTTCTCTGTAGGAACATATCACTTGCTTTTAGGACACCCTATTGTTTCACCACACTGTCAACACCCTGTATATTAATATATCTTGCTATTTCACTTCCCCTATACTATCCTGTGTCTTACAGAACTTCTTTCCAAGATAGTAAGTTTTAATCTCTGAGAAAAGTGCAACACAAAAATATAGGATACCTTTTCACTTATTTATGCCTTCTTTATTCCAGCACTAGCTTGCAGCTCTTTTTTTCTTTTTATTTATTTGTTTTATTTATTTACATTCCAAATGTTGACTTCCTACTGATCTCCCTTTCAGAGGTCTTCACCTCATCCCCCATCCCCTTTGCCTCTGAGTGGGTGCTCTTCCACCCACCCATGCCCACCCCCTAACTCTTCCCACCCCACACCTGGGTATCACCCTTCCATAGGTCATTAAGTCTCTACATGACAAGGCACATCCAATCCCATTGAGGCCAGACAAGGCAATTCTCTTCTACGTATGTACCAAGGCCATAGACCATCCCGTATATGCTTTTTGGTGACTTAGTCTCTGGGAGCTTCCAGGGAGCTTCCAGGTTATTTGACACTGTTGGTCTTTCTTTGTGTTTGACATCCCTTTCAGTTCATTCAATCCTGACCCTAACTCTTGTATGGAGGTTCCTGACCTCAGTCCAATGGTTGGCTGTGATGTATCTGCATCTGTCTCAGTCAGCTGCTCGTAGAGCCATTCAACAGACAGCCATGGTAGGCCCCTGTCTGAAAACACATCCTAACATCTGTAATAATACCAGGGTTTTAGTATCTTCCCATGGGATGGATTCCAAGTTGGACCAGTCACTGGATAGAAAATCTTTCAAGTCTTTTCTCCATATTCGTCCCTGCATTTCATTTATACAGGAACAATTCTAGATCAAAAATTTTAAAGGTATGGTGGTATCCCCATCCCTCTACTAGGGAACATATCTATTTACTGGAGGTGATACCTTCAGGGTCCATATCCTCACAGTTGAGCATTTCACCTAAGGTCATCCCCACTGAGTCCTGGGAGCCTGTCAAGTCCCAGGTCTCTGGGAGTTTCTAGAGTTTTCCTCCTCCTGCCCACAGCAGCCTTATATCTCCATTCATTCTCCTGGATCTCTGGGCTTCTTTCCTGTCTTTCGCCATACCTATTCCTGTTTCCCTTCCCCCTCCCCCTCCCCTGTCCCACCTAGATCCCTTGCTCCCTCTATCTGCCATGATTAATTTTCCCCCTTCTAAGTGAAACTGAAGCATCTTCATTGAACCTTCTTTCCTGTTAATCTTCTTACTGTCTGTGGCTAGTATCATTGGCATTCTGATGTTTTTGGCTAATATACACTTGTCAGTGAGTACACATGAATGTATTTTTGCGTCTGGGTTACATCATTCAGGATAATTTTAGTTCCATCCATTTGCCTGCAAATTTGATTATGTCCTCATTTTAATAGCTGAATAGTTTTCCATTGTGTAAATGAATCACATATTTTTTGTCCATTCTTCAGTTGAGGGATATCTGGCTTGTTTTCAGTTTCTCAATATTTATGAATAAGGCTGCCCTATGAACATAATGGAGCATGTGTCCTTGAGATATAATTGAGCATCTTTTGGGTAATTTTTGGGAGCAGTATATCTATGTCTTCATGTTTACCAACCCTTCATAAAGCTCAAGACCAAGTGGATCAAGAACCTCAACATAAAACAAGATACACTGAATATATAGAGGAGAAAGTGGGAAGTAGATTTGAACACACTGTCACAAGGAAAAATTTCCTGAACACAACATCAATTGTTCAGGCTCTAAGATGAACAGTTGGCAAATGAGATGTCATGAAACAGAAAAGCTTCTATAAGGCAAAGGACACTGTCAATAGGACTAAGTGGCAGCGTACAGATTGGAAAAAGATCTTGCCTATCCCTACATCTAATAGAGCGCTAATGTACAAAACATATATATGTATATGTGCATATATATATACATATATATATACATATATATGTATATATATATATATGTAACCCAATTAAAAATGGAGCTAAACAAAGAATTCTCAACTGAGGAATCTCCAATGGCAAAGAAGAAGTTAAAGTAATGTTCAACATCCTTAGTCACCAATGAAATGCAAATCAAAACAATCATGATTCCACCACACCAATCAAATGGCTAAGTTGAAAAACTCCAGTGACAGCAGATGGTGCAAGGATGGGAAAAAGAGAACACTATTTCTTGCAGCATTTTGAGACATATACTTTTCATGGTATTTGTTCAATTTGTTGCTATATATATCCTTTTCATAACATCACACACACACACACACACACACACACACACACACACACACACACACACACACACACACACACATATATATATATATATATATATATATATATATATATATATATATATGCAACCCTTATTGGTAGAAGAGGATGAAGTGTAGAAGGAGGAAGAAGAGGAAAAAATAGAAGAGGAAGAGAATGATAATGATGAAGTGGACAAAAAAGTAGGAGGAGGAGAAGTTATAGCTACCATGAAGTTTGATGATGTGTGGGGAAATAATAAAGAAGGAGGAAATTGATGTGGGTGATAGAGCAACAGGGTTAGACAGAACAAAGGTTCCAACATCTTGTATTCTTGCCTAGAAAATTCCAAGTTTAATTAAAACTTTATCTCCTTGATGGAGAATTCTGTGGAAAATACCCAATTCTGTCTAAGGACCCAAAGCCAAGAGGGCCTAGTAAATTTATTGAAGTTTACATTAAACTGCCTGCTTGTGGAAATATCTCCCTGTACCTGCTGAGCAAGATAAGAGGATGTGGGGTTTTTGCTGTAAATGCCCTTGTTTTAATATTTGGGGTGACACCTAGGTTCAAATACCTAAGTATAGTCCCAGTCAGCTAGAATAAAGATTTTCAATGGTCTATGAACTGTGTGTGAGTGATCATCTTGGGTAGTCTCCAACAACAATATAGAATTGATATGATCAAAATACATTAAATATATACTCATAAAATTCTCAAAGAATAAGTAAATTAATTGTTTGCATTTTAAATTTTACTGTGAATTATACTTTTTGTCTTGCAAACCTGGCATCATTATTCTCTTTTGCACTGAACCAAGAAAGGGGGTGCCCTTGGCATTTCCCATCATGCCTCTGTCGTCTTACTGACAAAGTAGCAGAAACTCTGCAGCCCATCTGCCTCTTAAGCAGGTTTCATATCTTCAATTGTTATCTAATATAGAATTCATTTGGTCTTTGTTCTAGTTTGCTGACATGCTACTTGTAAAGCCCTTGGAATTTTCTAAGCAGCATGAATATTTTCGAAAATGAAAGAATTAATTAACTCGAAGCTAATTTCCAATGACCAGATACATATAAGAGGGGTCAGATAAAAAGCAAAGTGCTTCAGTGGGCAGTAGTGTCTTCTGAACGTAATAGGATCCAAATTCATAGCTATGGTTGCTTGCACAAGACCTGCACAAGATCAAGCTGTCCAGCATGGGTCAGGGTGGGGCTTACAAGCTGGAGGAGATTGAAGTATGACTGTGATAAATTATGATCAAAATACATGTGCATGTATGAAATTCTCAAAAATTAATAAAAATATTATAGATAAAAAAGTATAATTTATTTTTATTGATTACTTTATGTATTTGCATTTCAAATGTTAACCTTTTCCCCCCCTCTCCCATCCCCCCTTCCCCTCCCAACAACCCACTCCAACCTCCACACCCTGGCATTCCCCTATACTGGGGAAATGAGCATTCGCAGGACCAAGTGCTTCTCTTTCTATTGATGCCAGACAATGCCATCCTCTGCTAGATATGTAACCAGAGCCATGGGTCACTCGATGTGTACTCTTTGGTAGGTGGTATAATCCCGGGGAGCTCTGGGAGTCTGGTTTGTTGGAATTGTTCTTCTTATAGGGTTGCAAACTCCTTTAGCTCCTTCAGTCCTTTCTCTCAACTCCTCCATTAGGGGTGCCTGTGCTCAGTCCAATGGTTAGGCATTTGCAAACATCCTCATTTGTAACACTAAGGCTCTGGCAGAGCCTCTCAGGAGACATCCATATCAGACTTCTGCCAGCAAGCAGATCTTGGCATCAGAAATAGTGACTGGTTTTGGTGGCTGCATATAGGATGGATCTCCAGGTGGGGCAGTCTCTGTATGACCTTTCTTTCAGTCCCTGTTCCAATCTTTGTCCCTGTATTTCATCCCATTGGAATTTCATCCCCTCTGCTAAGAAGGACTAAACATCCACATTTTAGTCTTCCTTCTTCTTGAACTTCATATAGTCTGTGAATTGTTTCTTGGATATTTTGGGCTAATATCCACTTATTTGTGAGTGCATAGTATATGTGTACTTTTGTGACTGGGTTATCTCACTCAGGATGATATTTTCTAGTTCCATCCATTTGCCTAAGAATTCCTTGTAGTCAATGTTTTCAATAGCTGAGTAGTACTCCATTGTATAAATGTACATATTTTCTGTATCCATTCCTCTGTTGAAAGATATCTGTGTTCGAACCCCCAGTGTAAAGGAATGTCAGGGGAGTGAGGCAGGAAAGGGCGGGGGGATGGGTGGAAGAACACCCTCATACAAGAAAGAAGAGGGGGAAAAGGATAGGGTGTTTATGGATGGAAAACCAGGAAAGGTGATAACATTTTGAAATGTAAATAAAAATCCAATAAAAATAAAAAGAATGTCTGGGGAATCACCATCCTGACCTCGAACACTACTACAAGAGTAATATGGATAAAAAAAAAACAAAAAAAAAAAAAAAAAAACCTGCATGGTATTGATACGGAGACAGACAGGTTGATCAAATGAAATAGAACTGAAGACTCAGAAATGAAAGCACACACTTATGCACCCTTGATCTTTGACAAAGAAGCCAACATATACAATAGAAAAAGAAAGCTTCTTCAATAAACGGTCTAACTGACTGTGTGGCCAAAACTGAAAACAGACCAATATTTGTCACCATGCACAAAGCTCAAGTTCAAGTGGATCAAGGACCTCAAAATAAAACCAGATACACTGAATCTAATAGAAGAGAAAATGGGAAAGAGAATCTCTTTGTTTAGCTCTGTAGCCCATTTTTTATAGGATTATTTGGTTTTCTAGAGTCTAACTTCTTAAGTTCTTTGTATATATTAGACATTAACCCTTGAACAGATGTACAATTGGTAATGTTCTATTCCCAATCTGTTGGTTGCCATTTTGCCCTAACAACAGTGTCCTTTGCTGTACAGAAGCTTTGCAGTTTTATGAGGTCGCATTTGTTGATTCTTGATCTTAGAGTATAACTTTTGTAGAGTTCATGCTTAGTGTACAGGTTTCCATCTCATTACTTTTTATTCCCTTACATCCTTTTTGTTGAAATAACATGTAATATTTTTGGTGATATATGATTTTCTATATGTACAATTTTACAACTTGTGAATAGGAAGTTTTATCTTTTCATTTTCTTTTATGCAGATTATTTTAGCCTGTATTTATTGTATACAATTGAGGATTTCACTAAATTTTCATTTGAGCCAAAGAGGCCCATGCACGTAATTCTGTCACTCAAGACAAGTGCTTGAGAAAAGATGACTCCTGAGTTCAAGGACAGCCTAGACTACATAATAAATTCAAAGACTGCCTAAGCTAAAAGATGAGACTTTGTTTAAGAAAACAACTCTTAAAGATAGACATTTCACTCATGGAAACTGTACCATATACTTTGATCATACTTCTACTGCCATCTCTGTCTCCCATTCTCCTGTCCTGATTCTGCAAATACTATCACTCACTTTTATGTAGATATTAGTCAAAAAGTACAGGTTAATCATGCTATAAACCACAGACTCAAAGACTAACTAACAGTGATGGCTACAAGGAGGACGCATGGGTCTGTATCTTATTTAATATAATATCTAGTCGCATTTATTTTCCTTCAAATAACAATATGTTTATTCTTTATTATTGTTAAATAAAACTGCATCATATATATATATATATATATAGAGAGAGAGAGAGAGAGAGAGAGAGAAAGACTTTCAATCAGTTTTTCATTTGTTTTGCCTTCAAATATTTATTACACTAAAATTGTCAGTCCAATGTTGAATAGAACACATAAAAGCAAACATACTTGTCTTTACAACACTTTTCATAATTTGTTCATTATTGAACAACAGTTAACTTACTCCTATAGATCTGTGAATATTTGTTTTCCCTATGTAGATTCTCTCATATATATATACATATATATTTATAATTATGATAAACTCACATGATGAATTGATCAGTTTAACAATATATAAAATAATCTCTGTCTCACTTTTATAGTTTGAACTTCAGAAGATTTTGGACTATGGAAATATACCTCTTGCTGTTCTTTTGGTTTTCACTTACATGCAATCTTTTCCAGTTCCACTATACTATACTATGTCATTATTTTTAAGTTTTTATATTTTTTGAATGTTTCATTCATGAGTATAAACATAAACATTCTTTCCTTTCTTCCTCAACTCCTCCTGCATCATCCATATGCCTTCTCAAGGAATCTTTTCTTCTTTAATTATTGTAGTTTTACATACATACACACAAACACACACACACACACACACACACACACACACACACACTGATTGTATCACCCCTAAAAGTGTCCCTCCCTGGATGATGCTGATAATCCCTGTTTGAGAACCAATCATCTACAATTCATTTGCAGATGGGTCCTTATGACATTTTCTCCATCCAAGTTAACATGTCAGCTAATGTTTTCATAATACAGGTAATGCTAAGGCTATCATAGTGAAAGAAACTATCTCATAGGAAATGTCTGGTCTTCTTGCTCTTGCAGTCTTCCTGCTCCCTATTAATCAGAGTTCCCTGACCCTTAGCTACAAGGTAGTGCTATAGATGTATCGATTATGGATGAACATATTGCTACCAGTTTTTATATGAAATTTGACTAGTTATGACTTTTTGTAAAGATCACCATCTGTTGCAAAAAGAACTCCATCGATGAGGGATGAAAGCCACATTTGTCTGTAGATAGAAGTATACACATTTAGAATACAGTTAGGGAATATACTGGTTTAGGAAAGTACCAATAGTAGGTTTTCCTCTGGGATCCAGCATCTCTGCAGCTATAAAGAATTGGCTGAGTCTCTTATAGGAGGTCTATTGTAGCACACATTTAGCTCTTTCTAAACCTCAGTCAGCCATTGTCAGTTTTGTTTTGTAACTGGAGAATTGCATCCATACACATACAATGGCATTATTAGTAGTCAGGGACTTACTACTTCCACTCTGTTGTTTTTCTCCATTTTTTCTTCCATTTTGTGACCAAAGCCTGCTTTGTCACAGGAAGTTTTATTTTTTTGTTTTATCTATCATAGGATTGTCTTTGTGGCTGCCAGGAATCTTCTATAAAACATAATTATGTAGCTCGAAATTAAAAGCAACATGACATTTACTGCAAATGAAAAAAGTCTTAAATGTTTATTTAAATCCTCTACCTTAATTTTGAGTTCATACGCTGTAATGTACTTATTTTATGTTATAAAGGTCTTAGATAATTATCACAGTTGTTGTAATCAAAATAAAATCTACACACCATGGTTACAGTGTTTAGGAGATTCTTAACCTGGTAATGCACTTCCTTTAGCACTAAGTTTTATGCCTAGATATGCTTACATATTGCCCCATTAATATACATTTTGTTTGAAGATTCCCTTTAGCATTTTATAAGATGGATCTGATTAATAGAAATGAAGTGGATGGAGATGAGAGGGGAAGTGGTGAGGAACTGGGGGAGTAGAGGGAGGGGAACATAATCAGGATACATTGTATTGAAAACAAAAGGGGAAAATACTAAAATGAACAAAGAAAAATCCAACGCCTTTTATTTATGTAGAAAATGTTCACCCTGAGATTTATTTCTAAAGTTTGTAAGGTTTCTGGATATGGTAATATTGGGTGTCATTTTATTCCCTTCAGGACTTTGAAAATGTCATAATGTTCCATTTTTCATATAATAATTTTTGTGTGAAATGAACTTCCAACAATTTTATAGCTTAAATATATGTTAAACTGTCTTAAGAGTTTACCTCTGTAAATGAACACCTTGACTAAGGCAACTCTTATAAGTACAACATTCAATTGGGGTTAGCTTAGCAGGTTCAGGGTTCAGTCCATTTTGGATCAAGGTAGGAGCATGGACACCATCCAGTATGGGCATAGACTAGAGGTGGAGTTAGAGTTCACATTTTCATCTGAAGGCTGCTGGAAGACTACTAGTACTAAGGAACAAGGTTGAGAGTTACAAAGCCTATACCCACGGTGACACACTTAGTCCAGCAAAGCTACAACTCCTAATAGTGCCACCCGCCTGGGGCCAAGCATATACAAGTAACATTCCATTCCCTGGCCCCTGGAGGGCTCTGGCACGGAGTGCTCTCCCTCAGAGATCTCTCACCTTATTAGGTGCTCAGGCTCAGGCGAGGGGAATAGAACTTGAGCAAGGACCAAGGACGGGTAACAGATTTTGCCGCCCCCAGATGCCAGTCCTTCTCCTTTGTGCTGCTTCTGTTGCAACTTGGGTTGCTCAGCCTTGGGTCAGACCTCATCTACGTATTCGTGGGCGTGGTCCTGTCGCTAAGACTGATCTCTCTTGAGGTTACTTGACCTGTCACATCCTCACCTGTGGGGGAGGTGTTTGGGGCGTGATCTTCTAAGACTGATCTGTCTTAGGTGTATGTAACCTGTGGTCACACCCTCACCTGTGAAGGAAGGGCTTGAGGCATTGCCCAAATGACTGGTCTGTCTCAAACCTCTCCTCAGTGGTCTTTGGGAAACACAGATACGTGAGTCCCTGATATTCTGGGAGAATGGGAATGCACATGCCATCCCTTTCAGGGTCTCCTGGGGATTCAACCTATCTCGACCAGAAATCAGGATATCTTTCACGCTACCCCACAGGCCCCCCATAGGCTTTTTTCAAATACATGAGTATACAGAGGGCCTATAGTATATTAAAAAATATATTTGTCAAATTCCAAATTCACTATAGTTTATAGCAGTCTCAACAATGTTAAAAGTCCAAAATTCAAAGTCCCTTCTGAATTTCATCCAATCTCTTAACTGTAACCCGCAAAGCTGGGCAGTCTCCAAACTCTGCATCTCCATGTCTGATGTCAAAGTGGTCTTCAGGTCTCCACCTCCTTTTTCATCTTTGTTGACTGAAACAAACTTCTTCCACTTGGGCTGGTTCTACTTCTTGTTAGCAGTGTTCCTCAGCAGATATCTCATGGCTCAGTCATCTCAAATATCTTGGAGTCTCCAAGGCATCTTCAACATTACAGATTCTTGATACAATGTCTGGGATCCATGCATGATATTCTGGCCTCCTCCAGGCTTGGGTCACTTCTCCAGCTCTGCCTTCTATAGCACTCTAGGCTCAGGTTGATACAATCCACTGCTGCTACTTTTATTGATGGTCATCCTATAGTACTGAGAACTCCAATACACTAGGGTCATCTACTTCAATTTGTTAGGCTTCATCAACAGCCTCTCAGTGGGCTCACTTTCAAAGCCAACCCTCAACTTCTTTGCATGATACTTAAATACTTTCAAACCAGCACCACCTGGGTTATTCTTAGACATTACTAAGTCCAGATGCAGGAGGTTCAACTTTCTCTGGAACACAGCTTCTTTGTGCTCTCAGAAAACACTTCCCAGGAAATTTTACCTCTGTAATTCTGGTCTCTTCTTAATCACCACTAATTTCTTAGCTCCAGCCACCCAGCATTAATTGTCCCAGTAGTCCTTTCTATTCTTGACTCTAAAGCCAGAGCTAGATGGCCAAAGGTGACAACTACTGCTGCTTGTTGGGGCTAGAACATGCCCCACCTTGTTCTATTGTATTATCATTTTCTGTTTTCAAATTCCTTCACTCTGTAAATTTGGTTCTCCAGGAACTTGCTCTGTAGGTTGACATTAAACTCAGGGATCTGGATGGCTCTGTCCCTTAAATGTTGGGAGTAAAGGTATGGATTATTAAACTGGATTTAAGCTTTTCTTCACCTAGAACCTTCTCTTTCCTAAAATGGCCTTGAACTCAGAGAACCACTTGTCTTTGCCTCCTGAGATTAAAGGCATGGACCTAAACTTAGCTGGATAGGATCTTGCCACAAGGTCACCACTCTCTTGATTCAATTTAATATCCTTGAACCCAAGATTCAGGTTCATTTCATTTCCTGGTGTCACTTTATTATTACTTGAACCACACATTTTATATTTTCTTTCTTTCTAAGCTTTCTATGCTTATTCAAAATGCTCTTCCTGAGACTTAACCAGAGAACAAAGTCTCTGTTGGGCATTTCTGAGACTTCCTTTGTCAATGTAATTAATATAAATCTCTTTACTGTAGTCTTAAGTAGACTCTTTAGACAAGGGGAAAAAGCAGCTACATTCTTCACAAAAATATCACAAAACAGTCCTTGGCCACATACTAAAATTCTTCTCCTCTGAAACTTCTAGAGCCAGGCTTCCACAATTCAAATCACCCCAGCAACAAAGTCTTTCAAATCTCTATTTGGATGGGCCACTAAGCCCATTTTACACCTCTTCAAATCCAAAGTTCCCAAATCCACATTCTTCCAAACAAAACATGGTCAGGCCTATCACAGCAATAACCCAGTCTCTGGTACCAATTTCTGTTTTAGTTAGGGTTTTACTGTTGTGAACAGACACCTTGACCAAAGCAACTCTTATAGGGCCAATATTTAATTGCTGCTGGTTTATGGGTTCATTCCATTATCATCAAGGGGAAACATGACACCATCCAGGTAGGCATGGTTCAGGTGGACCTGAGAGGTCTACATCTTCATCTGAAGACTGCTAGAAGAATCCTGGCTTTCAGGCAGCTAGACAAGTGTCTCAAAGCTCTTGCCTATAAAGCGACTTACCTGTTTAAAAAAAAAAAAAAGCTACACTCCTAATATTATCATTCCCTGGGCCAAGTATATACAAACCATCACATAAACTTTCCCTTTTCTTCATGAACTGAGGATTTTGGTTTTGGAAGTCTAATCATTTGATTAAAGCATCATATTTTTGATGAATGGGAATCATCATATTTTTGATGAATCCGATTTGTAACCTATAACTTCTTTTGAGTCAATTTTCTAAAATTTATCATTTACACTTATTTAGGTAAGGCAGTTGTTTTAACGAAGGGTAAACTAAATAATAAAAAACTTGGGTTTGGGGATTTAGCTCAGTGGTGGAGCACTCGCCTAGAAATCACAAGGCCCTGGGTTCGGTCCCCAGTTCGGAAAAAAAAAAAAAGAAAAGAAAAGAAAAAGAAAAAAAACCTTTTGAATAAATAATCATAATTAATTATTGTAATATTAATAATCCTGCTAGCTTTGCCTAAATGTGAAGGGCTAACCTTCTGTAGCCAAACATTCTGGCTTTAAATCCTTGCTCTGTCATAGGCAGACTCTGAAAACTGGTTTAAATTTACTTCATTCTATATCTCAATTTCTCCTTCTGAAAAAAAGAAGTTAATATAAAGCACTTTTCCTTTTGTTGAATGTGAGCTTTGAAGATGCCATGAATGTAGAATGCAGTATCTGATACAGTTCCTGTGATCAGTGCTTATTATCACTTATTCAATACTGATATAATATTGTCTACCAACAATGAATGTCTATTATAGGTTATATGTAGACTGAATCTACAAATGATCTGAAATAGTTACAAAAATACTGACATTAAAAAATAATAGATACAATTTAACTTCAATACATGGTAGAGGGAACATAAGAAAGCAAAAGATAAGTCAAAGCCCACAGGGATTCTAATGTTTTAACCACCTACAATGATGAAAAGAGATTTAATGGTACATTATCTCTGTAGGTACCTTTGACCTTCTTATCCTTGCATATTTTGATATTTCTTCAGGTTTTAAAAATCTTCTACAATAATTTCCTTCCCTTGCCCTACTGTGCAAAGTTTATTTGATGTTTTCACTGGCATGACACTTGGGAGGTTAGTTGCATCATCCAGATGCAGAACTTACTATTTTACATAATATTACAATGTACACCACAGACACTTACAGTACACAAAATATCCTTTACAACAGTTATGCACAAAATACCCATAATGGACTTACACACTGGAGCTCGCAATTATGACTAATTAGAAACTCATTGACCTAGACATGTTTGGTGAGGGTGCATAGTACAGTGAACCTAGCAGGCTCACAGAATAATTGAAGCCTGCTCACAATTGACGGTGTGTCTCAGGAACAATAGAACTGCCACGCTAACCATATTACCACCACCCAAGTACCATTTAGCATTATGGTAGAGCTGCGGTAAGTGAGGTTTTCCCCTAGACCACCTTAATCCAACTTCATTATCCATGGTTTAGATGAGGAGTCACCGTGTGGTCACCATCGAAGTCCTGGATAATGTTAGGACACCAACAAGCCTTTAGAATTCCAGCTCTTTCTGGATTATCTAGAGCACAATTCACCCTTCCTCAGGCAGGTCTCCTCTTCAGGACTCAGAATCATCTTTACAGCAGCTGAGATTGCATTTTGTTCCACAACACAAGGGACACTGAGGAAGAAAAAGATCATTCTTGATTCCACAGTGACCCTTAATCATGGTTAAAATGGGATATGCTGGCCAAAATTCATATTCTTCAGGGAGACACGATAACATTCCTGCCACTCCACATGGGCACACTGGTTTATCCATACTATCCTAGGACCCATCCATGACAGCTCAGTGGATGAATTCCTAGCTTTTTATCCATGAGGTCACTGAACTGAGTTGAATCCAGATTGCAACCACTTCCAATAACCACTTATTTTCCAAGCCACATAGGTCAAGATATCCACTGCATTTAAGACAATAAGCACAATAAGCGATTTCTACTTCACAATGTTGGGAATGATGAACTTGAGGATGTTCACGTTTCACTGGACTCAGTTGATTCAGCTTTCTCCCTCTTGCTGACACTTCCCCCCACTCCGCCCGGGTGTGATGATGACCAGCTTGGAGTTAACAGTCACATGTACTCATTGCCAGAGACAATATTCTATGAAAAGGCTACCCTGCTGGAGAACCAACATCTCTCCCAGTTTATCTTCCATGACATCAACAAGGGCAGGTTCATCTTGTCAAATCCTTTACAAAGATACTGGTGGTACAAGCCATGCTAAGAGCAGCAATGCCAACAACACAATCTTATTCTGGAAAGCCTGTTCTTTCTTAATAATATTCACAATCATCCAGTCCTTGAGAGTTGCCTTCTTGACCTTTAAAACTTTTTGGAATGCTAATGCATGATGAGGGGTGTCAGATGTGCAGCAACATGGTCTGGGCTCTGAAGTAGTGGATATAGCACTTCCAATCACAATCTTAAATCAGTTTCATACTTTTTTCTCTTTTGCTGGTTTCTTGAATATTAGGGGCCTAAATATTTGGCTGTTCTCTGTTTCATAAATCATAGACTTGTTACCAATTTCCATTATTCTCTACCTATATATTTTCAAATAACTGCAATATAAACTCATTGACTACGGTTGGTTTTTAATTGGTGAACATTATCTATTATATGGTTCAAAAAACTTTAGTATCATTTTTAAAGATTCATCTTTATAATCGTAAGTGTGTGAGTGTGTGTGTGTGTGTGTGTGTGTGTGTGTGTGTGTGTATGCCTGCATACGTGTGGTGGGGTGTGGCAGAGGGTGGGGTGGGGCAGAGGCGTAAGAACAGGTATACACAGAAGTCTTGCCCCTGGAATTACAGATAGTTGTGAGTAGCCTAATATGGGTGCTAGAAATAAAACTTTTGTATTTTAAAAAAGCAGTGCATGATTTGAAGGATATTACTTCAGTCTGGTAAATTTCTCTGTAAAGTTCTAAATCATTCCTCTCTATTTCCTTAAAGTGTGCTTAGCTGACTTAAAATAACTTTTAAATTATCAATCAGTTTTTGGTCAATTGCTCACACAATATTCTCTGTTATTGATTCTGTCATAATTCTTTGGTTATTATTGATCCTTGTGGCTAAGAGTCAGTATTTGTGCACTGAAGATGTTTTGTATTTATTCCAGTATTAGATATTTCCCATATCCCTGTCACTTAATACTGAATGCACTGGAGTGGCACTGAGGTTCATGATTGCCTGCTGTCTTAGGGTTTTACTGCTGTAAACAGACACCATGACAGTGGCTACTCTTGTAAATACAACATTTAATTGGGACAGGCTTACAGGTTCAGAGGTTCAGTCTACATTTTATCTGAAGGCCACTAGAAGAATACTGACTATCAGACAGTTAGGGACAGGTTTTAAAGCCCAAGTCCACAGTAGGACAATTATTCCAACGAGGCCACACCTCCAAATAGTGCCACTCCCTGGACTAGGCATACTCAAAGCACATTACACTCCCTGGCTCCCATGGCTTTTTCAAACATATAACTCTATGGGGAGGCATACCTAAACGTAGCATAATGTAAAATGCATTTAAGTCAACTTGAAATGTCCCCGTAGTCTATAGCAGTCTCAACAATGTTAAAAGTTCAAAGTTCAAAGTCTCTTCTGAAATTCTTCTGATTCCATAACTGTAATCCCCAAAGCAAGACAGAAAAGCAACTGGGCAAACTCCAAACTCTGCATCTCCATGTCCGATGTCAAAGTGGTCTTCAGGTCTCCAACTCCTTTTTCATCTTTGTTGACTGAAACAAAACTTCTTCCCACTTGACTGGTTCTACTTTGTTAGCAGTGTTCCTCAGCAGTTATCCATAGCTCAGTCATCCCAAATATCTTGGTGTTTCCCAGGCAATTTCAATATAACTTTATACAGCCCCTGCAGTCCTAGACTATCAACTGCAACTGAGGCTTAACCTTCACCAATAGCCTTCCCTGACCTCTCACAATGCCATTCCTCAACTGTTCTCCATGACCCCTTCATATCTTCAAAAAAGTTACCACCTGGGTAACATTTACACATTACCAAGTCCAGCTGCAGCACGAGGTACAACCTTGGCTATCTCTGAAACACAGCTTATTTGTGCTTTGTCCTATGGTACTGACAACTCCAATACATTGGGGCCCTCTGCTACAATTTGTTAGGCTTCATCAATAGCCTCTCATAGGCTCCTTTCATGAAGCCAAGCCTCAACTTCTTTGCATGATACTTATATACTTTCAAAACCTGCATTACTGCAGGCAGACAGGAGCCGGATGTAGATCTCTCCTGAGAGACACAGCCAGAATACAGCAAATACAGAGGCGAATGCCAGCAGCAAACCACTGAACTGAGAATGGGACCCCCATTGAAGGAATCAGAGAAAAAGAACTGGAAGAGCTTGAAGGGCTCGAGACCCCATATGTACAACAATGCCAAGCAAACTAGAGCTTCCAGGACTAAGCCACTACCTAAAGACTATACATGGACTGACCTGGACTCTGACCTCATAGGGTAGCAATGAATATCCTAGTAAGAGCACCAGTGGAGGGAAGCCCTGGGTCCCAAGACTGAACCCCAGTGAACTAGATTGTTGGGGGAGGGCGGCAATGGGGGGAGGATGGGGAGGGAAACACCCATAAAGAAGGGGAGGGGGAGGGATTAGGGGGATGTTGGCCCGGAAACCAGGAAAGGGAATAACACTCGAAATGTAAATAAGAAATACTCAAGTTAATAAAAAAAAATAAGATTTTTCTAATTAAATTAAAAAAAAACCTGCACTACCTGGCTGATTCTTATACATTACTAAGTCCAGATGCATCAGGAGGAATAACTTTGGCTATCCCTGGAACACAGCCTCTTTGTGCTCTCAAAAATACTTCCCAGAAGATTTCACCCCAGTGATACTGGTCTCTTCTGAATCACTGCTACTTTCTTAGCTCCAGCTAACTACCATTAATTGTCCCAGTAGTCTCCCTCTCCTCTAGACTCTAAAGCTCACCTGGCCTAAGATTCTGAATTCTGATGCTCTCTGGAGCTGAAATATGCCCCCTTTTTCTATTATACCATTACCTGCTTTCCATTTTCCAATTCTCATTGTCTAAGCTTGTGTCCTGAACTTTGTCTGTAGATTGACCTTGAATTCAGAGATCTTCATGGCTCTGTCTTCTGTAATATTTGAATTAAATGTGTTTTACCAACATGTGTGGATTTAAGCTTTTCTTCACCTAGAAACTTTTTTGTCCCAAGCTTGCTGTTTGTTTTTTTCCTCCTGGGATTAAAAGCTTGTACTATTATATAATGCCTAGACCTAAACTTAGTTGGATAGGATTTTGCCCCAAGGTCACTACTCTATTAATTCTATTTGATATCCTTGAACACAGGATTCAGGTTCACTTCATTTCCTGGTGTCACTTTATTATTACTTGAACAATAATTTTATGTTTTTTTTCCTTCTAAGCTTGCTATGCTTATTCAAAACGTTTTCATGAGACTTAACGATAGAACAAATTCTCTTGTAGGCTTTATGAGACTTATTTTTCAATGCATTTAATAAAACTCTCTTAACTTAGTCTTAGGTAGATTCTTCAGACAAGGGGAAAAAGCAGCCATATTCTTCATCAAAATATCACAAAAAGAATATCTATGCCACATACTAAAATTCTTCTTCATTGAAACCTCTTGGGCCATATCTGAATAGTTCAAATCACTCTCAACAACAAAGTCTTCCATATTCCTCCTAGAATAGCCCATTAAGCTCCACTTAAAGGATTTCACTGCTTTCCAAATCCCCTAATCCAAAATCCCCAAATCTACATTCTCCCAAACAAAAGCATGGTCAGGCCTATCACATTAGCCCACTCCTGGTACCAACTTCATTTTTAGTTACGGTTTTACTGTTTTGAACAGACACCATGACCATGGCAAATCTTGTACCAACAACATTTAATTGGGGCAGTCTTACAGGTTTACAGGTTCGGTCCATTATTATCAAGGCAGGAACATGGCAGCATCCAGGCAAATAAAGGAGAAGCTGAGAGTTCTACATCTTCATCTGAAGGTTGCTAGAAGAAGACATACTTCCAGGCAGCTAGGATGAGAGTTTTAAAGTCCAATGCCATAATGGCACAGCTACTCTAACAAAGCCACACCTACTCCAACAAGGCCCTATATCTAAGATTGGCACTCACTAGCCTAGGCAAACTCAATCCACCACACCTACATTAACTGAATCATCAGAGGACTCCTCCTGAATCAACTATTTGATAGAACCCAGAAAGCCAGTTATGAGTGGCAAGGATTCTCTGAATTTGATAATTCCTAGATCAGAGGCAGAGCTCTTATAATACATGTCAGCATGCCCTAGATTCTAGAACAAATCTCCTTCCTGGTTCTTTTGGAATCAATGATAAATTGAGATTATGGCTTGGATCCTATTTCTAGAATAACTTTGGCATCCAATTTCAATAACAATGTTGGCAGTTAGACAAGTTTCTGAAGAGTCACTAGTATTTGTGACTCTTCATTGACCTCTTGGTAGATGATTTTCCTCATTGACCTTGTGGTAGATGATTTTCCTTGGATAATCAAGGAAAAACATATCCATTGGGGAATAACATTTTTTCTCAGTTGGACTCCAGAAATACAAAAGATTATTTCTCCATCAGTACAAAGAACCTCATAACTAAATCCAAATATTCCTACAAAGCACTTTACTATATGGGTTCAAAAATCTTATAGTTAATGTGTTCCACCCTTGGGTTGCTATCACATATAACTAGTGTGCTTGAAGGTGTTCCATGATTCTCCTCTTGCTTTCATTTATCTAGATTTTGTATATTTTCTGCTCTCTGAACGTTAATACTAATCAATTATTTCTTCTACTTTGCCCATTAATATTCTTCCTAGTAGAATTTTTAGTAGACATTTCTGCTCCCAAATTTCTATTTGATTACTTTGGTAAGCTTTTAACAACATAGAAAATTTATATACTTACATAATATATAAATGTATATATTTATAATATAATTATATACATACATACATAGACAGTTCTATAACCTACTAACTCTGAAAATGAGACACTTTACCCGTTCTGGATTTAATATATATAAATTATATATTATATAAATATAATGTATAATACGTAACTCATATGTAAAATATTGTTAAATATAATATATATATATATATATCAGGTATGTATGGGTATGTGTATGTATATGTGCATGTTTGTGTATGTGTCTATGTCTATGTCTATATCTATGTCTATGACTATAACTATGTCTGTGTCTATAACTATGTCTATGTCTATGTCTATGATGTATATATCCCAGTGTCTTGTAGTTTTTTCCAGGTTATTTCCCCTCATTGAAAATGAGTAACATAGCTGATTCAAAGGTTTTCTTCAGAGCAGTCATTTTTGTACCTCCTTAGGGACAGATTCTGTTAATTTTCTTTCTTTTTCTGGACATTAGCCAAATATTCTTGTTTCTTTGCATGTTTTATAATATTGTACTTAAAATTGGTCAGTTCTACAATGTTCTAACTCTGAGAATCAGATGATTTGTCCTCTCTGGGATGGTTGTTGTTGGTATAATTTTACATGTTTATTTAGTGACTATTCTTGCCACTTTTAAAGAATGTTATTGTGTCTCTGAATTCTCATTTTTTGAGTTGTTGTGAACTAGTAATTTTATAACTATCTCTTTAAACACATAGGGAATAAAAACAGAAGAAATCAGACAGGAAGAGAAGGAGGGAAGAAAGAAAATAAAAGGAAAAGAGAAAAAGTAATGTTCCTGGAATATTCAGGTTAGCTTTGGACTGAACATTCACACAAAAAGGAACCCGCCATTTTAAACAGCCCACCTCAGTTTCTTCTTTTTAGTTGTGTTAGGCCTAAGTAGAAGTCATATATAAAAACTTAGTGTGTTCATGGGACCTCTCAGAATGTCTGTCTTGTATTGCTCTTCTCATGTGCATAGAGTTTTATATTCTTTACCGTCATTTTGTGGTCCGTGCCTTCATTCTACACATTAACCAGCTTATGAGTAGTCTCTAGGACAATCATGGAGCCATCAGCATATCCAGGTTTCTTCCAAAGGTACTATTGTTTAACAGATGGCAGCATCTGCTTCAGTTGAATTTCAATATTTTGGGCAAATGCCTTAGGTTTCATGCCTGACCCCACCCCATTGTGAGCAATTTTGAACTGGTACAAACAAAAACAAACACCTTATACCCAGACAGGGTGAGAAGCTAAACTTTGCTTCTCATGTATGGGTTCCCATAGATATCACCTTCAAGACCGTCCTTTTACTAGGGAACAGAGGACAAGAATTAATCTGATATGACTTTGACATACATAGTGCCCATGAATGTTCATGTTATTGAACATTAAGTAATATTTAATAATCTAAAGCATGAAAGTATGATATTGCCAGTGAATTAATCATAGAAGTAAGAGCTGTATGCCCATTTGCTGAAAGTATTTAGGGACAGTTAAAAAGAAAAAAATTGAAAGAAGGAAGCAAGTAATAAAAAAGAATGTAACAAAATTTCATATTTTTTAAAAAAAATTAATTCTACCACTTATTTGGTAACTCATGGGTCCAATCAGATTCATCTCATAATAGACTAAAATGTTTGGAATGTTATACCACAAGTCAATTACTGACTGGATAGGAACAATCTCTACCCTCAAATAGTGTTATTTTCTATTTTTAATATACTGTATAGAGGAGCTAACCTCTAAGAAAGCATAGCCTTCTTTGAAGGACTTTATTGATACACTTTGAAGACAATCTTAGTTGCAAAATTTCTATTCTGTTCATGAGTACATACTGATATGAATGACACTTTCATACAGGGAAAGAAATCTTAAGAAAATAAGTAATGAATAGTTTAAATTGATTGTCAAATACAAGGACATACACAAAGACTTTGGCATTTCTGAGTCCTTCATAAATGAATCTTATGACAGTTGATTTAAGTCTATTCATGCTTCAGAGGAAAATAAACAAACTTGGCAATGGAAGGATCTAAAACAGGACACATGGACATATTGTTTAGAAACAATTCCTTCACTGAAAATTTCTTTAACTATTCACACTAGGAAGATGGAGCAAAATTCACTTTAATTGTGTTAATTTATAGCCATTTTAATTATACATATATACATTTTTCTTCACCTATTTGTCATACTAAATAAAAAGAAGAAACTGTAATCTAGATATAGTACATAAAAAAGATTTTCTACTTTTCTTTTATTGGATATTTTCTTTATTTACATTTCAAATGTTATCTCCTTTCTCTGTCTTCCCTCCGGAAAACCCCAATCCCATCTCCCTATATCCTGCCTCCATGAAGGTGCTCCCCACCCACTCACCGAATCCCTTCAGCCTCACTGCCCTGGTATTACCCTAAACTGCGCATCAAGCCTTCACAAGACCAAGGACCTCTCCTCCCATTGATGCCCAAAAAGGTCAACCCTCTGCTAAATATGCTGTCGAGCCATGGGTCGCTGCATGTGTACTCTTTGGTTGCTGGTTTAGTACCTGGGACCTCTGGAGTATCTGGTTATTTTGACATTGTTGTTCTTCCTATGGGATGGAAAACCAGCTAATCTACCATGCTCTTTGCTTTAACTACTCCATTGGGTACCCAGTTCTCAGTCCAGTGGTTAGCTGTTAGCCTCAACTTCTGTATTTGTCAGGTTCTGGCAGAGCCTCTCAGGAGATAGCTATATCACACTCCCTTCAGTATGCATCTCTTGGCTTTCCTAATATTGACTGGGTTTGGTGATTACATGTGAGATGGATCCCGATGAGTGGTAGTCTTTGGATGGCCTTTGCCTTCAGTCACTGCTTCTACACTATGTCTCCATATTTCTGTCTTTTGAATATTTTGTTTCCTTCTTATAAGTACTGATGTCCAGATTTTTGTCTTTCTTCTTCTTGAGTTTCATGTGGTCTGTAAATGTATCTTGGGTATTCCAAGGTTTTGGGATAATAACCACTTATCAGTGAGTAGATATCATGTGTATTTTTCTGTGATTGGGTTACCTCACTCAGGATGATTTTTCTGGTTCCACCAATTTGCCTAAGAATTTCATAAAGTCATTGATTTTAATAGCTGAGTAGTGCTCCATTGTGTAAATGTACCACATTTTCTGTATCCATTCCTCTGTTGAAGAAATGTGGGTTCTTTCTAGTTTCTGGCTATTATAAATAAGGCAACTATGAACATAGTAGAGCCTGTGTCCTTGTTATTTGTTGGAGAATCTTTTGGGTATATGCCCAGGAGTGGTATAGCTGGGTCTTCAGGTAGTACTATGTCCAATTTTCTGAAGAAACACCAGAAGGATTTCCAAAGTAGATGTATCAGCTTGCAATCCCAGCAACAACGGAGGAGTGTTCCTCTTTCTAAATACCTTTGCCAACATCTGTTGTCATCTGAGTTTTTGATCTTAGCCATTCTGACTGGTGTGAGGTAGTATGTCAGGATTTGAATTTCCCTGATGACTAAGGATATTGAACATTTCTATAGGTGCTTCACAGCCATCTGATATTACTCATTTGAGAATTCATTGTTTGGCTCTGCACCCATTTTTAATAGGGTTATTTGATTCTCTTGAGTCCAACTCTTGAGTTCTTTATATATATTTGACATTAGCCCTCTGTCAGACGCAGGACTGGTAAAGATCTTTTCCAAATCTACTGGTTTCTTTGTTGTCCAATTGATGGTGTCCTTAGCCTTACAGAGGCTTTGCCAATTTTATGAAGTCCCTTTTGTTGATTCTTAACATTAGAGCATAAGCCATTGGTGTTGTGCTCAAGAAATTTTCCAATGTGCCCAATTGTTTGAGCTCTTCCTGACTTTTTCTTCAATTAGTTAGAGTATATCTAGTTTTATGTGGAGATCCTTGATCCACTTGTACTTGAGCATTGTACAGAACAATAAGAATGGGACAATTTGCATTCCTCGGCATGCTGACCTCCAGTTGAACCACTACCATTTGTTGAAATTGCTTTCTTTTTCCCATTCAATGGTTTTAACTCCTTTGTCAAAGATCAAGTGACCAGAGATGTGGAGGTTTATTTCTGGGTCTTCAGTTTTATTCCATTGATCTACCTCCCTGTCTCTGTACCAATACCATACAGTTTTTTTTTTTATCAGCATTGCTCTGTAATATAGCATGAGGTCAGGTATGGTGATTCTCCTAGAATTTCTTTTATTGTTGAAAATAGTTTTTGCTATTCTGAGTTTTTTGCTTTCCCAAATGAATCTGCAAATTTCTTTTTCTAATTCTATGAAGTATTGAGTTGTCATTTTGATGGGGATTGCATTGAATCTATAGATTGCTTCCAGCCAGATGGCCATTTTTACTATAGTAACCTCCCAATGCTTGAGCATGGGAGATCTTTCCATCTTCTGAGATCTTCTTTGATTTCTTTCTTCAGAGACTTGAAGTTCTTGTCATACAGATATGTCACTTGATTTGTTAGTCATACCAAGGGATTTTATATTATATGTGACTGTTGTGAAGCATGTCATTTCCCTAATTTCTTTCTCAGTCTGTATATCCTTTCAGTAGAGGAAGGCTACTGATTTGTTTGTGTTCTCTTAGGGTCTGTATGACATCTGCCCAGGATCTTCTGTCTTTCTTAGTCTCTGGTGAGAAGTCTGGTGTAATTTTGATAGGTCTGCCTTTATATGTTACTTGACATTTTTTCTTTACAGCTTTTACTATTTTTCTTTGTTTTCTGCACTTGGTATTTTGATTATTATGTGATGGAAGGAATTTCTTTTCTTGTCCATCCTATTTGGAGTTTTGTAGGTTTCTTGTATGCTCATGGGCATTTCTTTCTTTTTAGGTGAGGGAAGTTTTCTTCTTTAATTTTGTTCAATATTTTTACTGGCCCTTTAAGCTTGGAATCTTTGTTTTCTTCTATACATATTATCCTTAGGTTTAATCCTGTCATTGTGTGCTGGCTTTTCTGAATGTTTTGTTTTAGAGGTTTTTACATTTTGCATTTTCTTTGACTGGTGTGTTGTGGTTTTTTTTTGTTTGTTTTTTGTTTTTTGTTTTTTTTTTATGGTATCTTCTGCCCCTGAGAGTTTCTCTTCTTTCTCTTATACTCTGTTGGTTAGGCTTGAGTCTATGACTCCTAGTCTTTTTCCTAGTTTTTCTATCTCTTGTCTTGTTTGTCTTTGTGATTTCCTTATTGTTTCTATTTGTATTAGATCCTGGATAATTTTGGTTAATTCCTTCTCCTGTTTAGTTGTATTCTATTTATGTCCTTCTTAATGTCCTCTATCATCATCATGAGATGTGATTTTAAATCCAAATCTTGCTTTTCCTGTGTGATGGGGTATCCAGGACTTGTTTTATTGGAAGAACTGCATTCTGATGATGACAATTAGCCTTGGTCTGATACTTATGTTCTTGCACTTGCTTCTTACCATCTGGTCATCTCTAGGGTTACCTGCCCTTGCTGTTTCTGACTGCAGCCTGTCCCTGCTGTGATTCTGGTTGTGTCAGAATTCCTCAGAGTTCATCTGTCTCTGTGATCCCATGAATCTGGGATCATGTGATCTTAAGGTCCTCGTTTTGTCTGTTTTCCTGGGAGTAGAGCTTCTTCTATGATCCTGTGATCCTGTGACCCAGAGTGTTTCAGAGCACCCCTGATACTGGCTGTTTTAGAACATCTTGGAGTCTGACTTTCTTTGGTTTTTGTGGTTCTTGGTATGGAGCCAGCACCCAAGGGCTGCACAGGGCACTGGCTCAGACCTAAGGAACCCAGTTACTCTGGGTTTTGGCACAGGGCTTCTGGAAGATGTTGTGGCCTGTCCTGTGACTCTGGGTGTTTCAGATCACCTGGGAGTTGGGCTCCCTCTGACTGTTGAAGTAGTAGGTGCAGAGCCAGCACCCAAGGTCTGCTAGGGCACTGGTTCAGATTGGAGAGAACCCACATCCCTAGCTGTGGGGCTTCCTACATCCCTGGATCCTGGGGGACCCAGTTACTCCAGGTGTTGTGGCAGATGTTGTGGCCTCCTTACCTATGATCCTGAGCATGTTAGAGCACCTGTGAGTTGGACTTCCTCTGGGTTTGTGGCAAAAAAGTTTTTTTTATCTTAGTTAGTAAGTCAAATATGATTCTAAAATAAATAGATAATAGTTTCTTGTCCTAAAATGTCAAAATTCTGATCAGGAAGTTAGAAGGGTACCATATCATAATGCCAAGGAAAGGGTAAAGAAACAGTAATTATATACAAAGCTATTTGGCTATGTTATCGAGAAAGCCTAACTTCAAAGTAGTAGTTTCTTATATGTTTTCAAATCATTTGTCTTCCCAAATAGTGCTATAATGAATTACATGAGTATAGTTTACAATTAGGAGATTTACCCTTAGCAAAGCATAGAAAATAAGCAAGTTTTCCTTTGTAAAATAAAGTACACCTGAAACCTTTCTGTTACTAAGTATCTAATATATTGGCATATTACTTTCATAGCTGAAAAGTGCAAAGTCTAACAACATTGAATAATTAATCATTTTTCTGATAACTTGAAAAGTACTCAAGAGAGTTTTTCCATCAAATTGAGTTTTTCATTCATAGTTTTTATGATAGTCTGTTGGAAGTGTACAAAGTTATGATTTTATATAAAGCATTCTGTTCCCATGTCAACTCAAATTTTTTTTTAATTTGGGGCCAATTAGTCTTTATTTGGCTATATTATATATACCAAAACCAATATAAAGAATTGAGTATGATAAAAAAAATGAAGGAATATATAGTACTAATCATATTTTAACAAGGGATGTCAAAATGAATCTCAAGTCTATAGATAAGACAATTTCATATTCAGAGGCATAATGCTATTCATAACAAAAGCAAAATCAAAAATTCTTCATATGAGTAGGAGATGAGAAAATCACTGGCTTTTAAAAGCTTATCACTAGAAGAAAGTGACTCACTTTCCTTTAGAGTTTTAAAAGGGCCTCCTCTTTCAATATAACTTTTCTCCTCTCTAAAAATGCATACTTAACCTGAAAGACAAGATAAAAACCCATCGATTCACTCGGAAATCCATTCAAAACTAATTTCTACAATATTGGTATAAAGGGAATATATAAAATATATTGATTACTTAAGAAACAAAATGTTTTGTAATGATGTGAAAAGACAAAACAAAGAAATATTCATGTGGAGGGGATTGGTGAGATTTTCATAGGTCACAGATCCTCATGGTATTGACTATTGTCAATAGATTCTGTTTCAGACCCTTGCTTTCCATCCTATAATGACTTCTTAGGAACAGGATAGTCTGGACTCATAATCACATATATCTCGCCCTCCTTCTTGACTTCTTGACTGCTCTTTAAATAAGCTGTTGAGCACTCCACATGCTAAAACAGACCATACGTTTTTAATGCCTTCAAATATATAGCAAACTATGAAACTGAAAATCAACGTAAACATTTTATCAAAGTAAACATTTTTACAACTGTGAGTTAAATATCCTCCCCAATATTTGAGAGATTGTAGAAGTTTATGGCACTTTCACAGATGGTTGATGAACTCAAGTTTTTCTTGCAAAACTAGGCAGACTCACAGGGCTGGAAATAGCTGGGTGAAATTTACTTTGGGTCTTACAGATATTTTGTTGGGTAGCACATCAAGAACACTATCATGTTTGATTCATATTTATTCTTCGGTAGCCACAGTATTTTACTGTCCACAAACCTAAAAACAAGTAACCCTAGGCACTGAAAAATTTTTATTGTGACATTCTTCAGTAACTTTTATATACTGTTTCCTTTCATAATTTGAGAAGCAATAATGATTTTTGTTATAAATTTCTTCATAAATATTCTTACTGATGGATGATACATTTATTTAAGCATCAGTGGACAAATAAAGTTATCCATGGGTGACTAACAACCTTGAATAAATACCCCTACTCAGTTGCTATCCATAGTACCTAGGAAATGCAATTACATGCTGGGACCTATTATCCCAATTAATGGAGTGTTTTATATTCAGTGTGCATTATACTTGAAACACTTTAGAGGCCTGGCCTTCACTTAGCTACAGGCAGAGGAGAAATTTATAACAAATAACCAAGAAAGAGCCTTTCATTTACTTACCAAGATATGTAGCGTGTAATTATACTTTAAGCATAACTAGGCAGGGCTCAAAATACCCTTTGATTTAAACCACAATAAAATTATATTTCTTAAACTGTAACAAATATAACTTTGTAATGAACAAGTCATTGTGGGCTAGTGCAATACGGGAGGCTTCATTATCAGTTATGTCTACCTCTCCTTTCTTTTAATAATGTGATCAAAGGTTATACTTGATTATTATTTATTGCATTCAGAGAGATTTTCATTCCAGGCATATGACCAAAAAGAGCAGCAATACACAGAGGTCTTTGACTAGCTAGATGCATGAACAAATAAAATAGTCTGCTAAGAAGTACACAGCCCCTTGTTGTGTCGCTACTTTGTAAAATGTCAGCCTGGGGCTATGTTTTATGGCATTGGAATTTGACCAGTGAAGTTTAACTCTACTCCCTCTGGTGGTTTCCAAAGCTGTATCACCAAGGCTATAAAATAAAATACAGTTGTAATTCTTCTCCTTATTGTAAGAAGCATTGATTGCCTCTGATTGTATATTATAGCAAAGGGGCAGTCTATTACGTAAATTTATTGCATCTTATTCCTGATAATTACTGGAAGTTATTGAACAAGGCGGGAGTTATAGCCAGCTAGTTCCTGCTCTAGCTGAGGAGGCAAATCTACAGATATTTAGTGGATTTAAACAGCTGTAAACAACACATCCTGTTTACAGTGTGCTCAAAATGTATATTTTAGAATGTGAGTTTAAGAGCCGTATTCTGAATCCCATGATATTTTATTTCAAATATGAATGGTTTCAAAATGCTAAGAATAACACCTTTGCTTCTTAAAACCTTATTTGACAACACATAAAATGTCAAAAAAAATCAAACCACATGGGATTTGTTTTTACTTTAAGACAATTATATCCTGAGGATTTTAACTTCAATGCTTCATCTCTAGTGAAAATGACATCTTTAATCATGTTTAATTTTACACTTAAGATTGTAATTCTTAGTAAATTACACTCACTTTTGTTGAAAAATGATCTTCACTATGTACAAATATAACCAATTTAAAACATTATTAACAATACTTTCTCATTCTAAAAATTCACAATAAAGCAGGGAAAATGCAAGAATTAGGTTTTCCTTATAGTACATGTATATAGTTATGTCTATACAACTTATTCTACACAGACTCTGAAATAATGTTTTACATGCATAATCGTCAAGGTAGTATAGATATTACCATTCACTGTCTTGTTTATAAATCATGTGACTGTTTTGTTTCTGATAATTGAAAACATCTTCTTTGCTAAGCAGTGTCCAGAGAGACCAAATATCTGGGGAAAAGTGCTGTGCAGATCAAGCAGAAGCAAACAGTTCTTTTATGGAAATCACATTTAAATAAAAAGGACCATGACTGGTTTCTATATGGTAGAGTTTTTGCCTGAGGCAATTCATGATCGATACAAAATGAGCCTGATATAATTGAGTAGAAACCATGAAACTGTAATGATCGGAAGAAACATGCAATGCAAGAATATAAGTGGCAAAATGAGAAATACAATCTGGGCAAAACAGCTGTTGTCCACATCAATTCAAACTTTAGGTTAATTTGCACAAGACCTGTATAAGATCAAGCCCTAACAAAATCAAGAACTTATAACAGAGTGGTCCATGAGACTCCACCTCTAGTAGAGGAGGATAAGCTATTGGGAGTTGACAGCTGCTGAAGGAGAGAGAATCTCTCTCTCTTAAGAGCATGGTGACCCGTATAATGCTTATTTGCCAGCAGATGGCCCTTATACCATATGGACTGTATGATTTGCACTCAAGAAGTTATTAATAGCAATGAAAAAGAAGACATAGAATTGAGGGTACAACAGGGTGAGGGAAGTAGTGAAAGAAGTATGAATGTGATGAAATATAATATGTGTGTTTGTGTGTGTATGTATGAAAACTTCAAAAATAAATATTATTTTTGTGGTACAGAGCCACAAAGAATGTCGTTTAATGTGTGTCAAATCACCCAACATGTACAATTGTGACATTTGCATACTAATAATGAACACACTGAGAAAAAAATTCAGGAAAGCATTCTTTTAACAGTAGCCTAATTTTATTTTTATCTTTTTATTTAGGAAGAAGTCAAACATGGAAATAAAATCCTTTCTGATGGAAACGTTAAAACTCGTTTTGAAAATACAATTTTATTTAAAATTTATGTAAAACAACAATGTATTTATAATGGAATAAAGCTGATACATGCAAATGTTTGCAATCTAAATTACAAATTCTGTTTTAGAGAAATTGGAATTTTTAATTTCATTAAAATATTAAAATGTACCATTTATCATGTGTCTTTAGTATGCAAGTTCCTCCAAGGAGTGGTTTGTAGTATGTACGTGTGTTTGTGTATGCATATGCATGCACACACAGACTTGAGAATGTATGGTGAACAGCTAATAACCCAAGATCTTAAAGAACACTGTGTCAGAAAATATATTTTGAAAATACCGTATGATTTCAAGGTTTACTGTAGAACTCTAGGAATTGATTTTTGAAAATTCAGTAACTTAGTGGGAAAAAAATGATTTTCCCAATGAGTGAAAATGAAAGAGTTGAATACCTACATTGGCAAAAAATGTCCTTAACACCCATTTTATGCAATGATTGGTAATATTTTAAGATAATACTTATATAAAAATTAAATATGAAACATACAAAATAAAAACACATTAATATTTTTATTAATTGAGGTTGTAATGCAGATTTATATTTGAAAATTAAGCAATAGTGATTACAGTAAACCTCCCTTAATCCAAAGAACAAATAAATGGCTAGATAAAGAGGAAGTGAAAAACATTTTCAAAGTACAATCAGACTAAAATCATACTCAAGATCTCTAATGACCCTAACCCCATCAGCTAACAATAAAAATCTGATTGCAAAGGGCAAAAGGACTTAAGCAGACAGTTTTTAAAATGAAGAAATATAAATAGCCAAGGAGTCCATTAAACAAACAAAACTTCTAACACTTTACCTGTTAAGAGAATTCAACCTAAAACCACAAAGGTATACCATTACATATGCATCAGAAGAGTTATAATTATTAAACTGATAATTATACATATTGGCAAGGATGTAATATAACTAGACTATTCAAAGGTTATTGTTACCAATGTAAACTTGTTTATTTTTGCAAAGAACTTAAAAACATCAGAGCATTTATAACAAATTTAATGTGAATTTCTGGATGAGACCAAAACATACCAAAAGAAATTTCAGAAACAAATGATTCTAGATATAGTTATTGAGTGTAAAGAAGAAACTTTTTGGTATCAACCTTATGTTCTATACCTTTGGTAGTTATGGATTACACAAGTATATGAGTGGGTCAAATCTCATCAAATGTTTACTCAATATAGATATTTTAGTGAATGAAAATATTTTACTATAAAGAAAAATGCATGTATAATCATAGCTAGCATCAATCAAAGATATCGATGCGGAAGTGTTTTATGAGTGAAGTATATTAATGTAAACTCATTTTGAAGTAGATTAAAATAAGATTTTTATAGATCAACAAAGGGTTACTCTAATACATAAGCATGTAATGAAATAAATATGGAAAATAAAACTGCAAAAGCTTAGATTATAAATGAGTTGTTTAGTACTTTTTTTATATATTGCTTCACTTTTGTTTATTTAAATTTTTCTTATGTGAGAAAATTAGTTTTGAAACTTAATTTTTAGCTATTATCAATTAACAAACTATTTTAAAATTATGTTACTTAAATAGTCAATTTATTTAACTTAATGAAGACAAAGAACATTTTACTTGATCATTCCACTTCATGAACTTTTGACCAGTTTAATGTTTTCTTATTCAATTAAAATCTAGACTAACATAGATAGTAAAGAACAATTCACTCATGCCTGGCTTTTTGATAGGGTTGGCTTAAAGGCTGAATGAAGGCTTGAAGCCCTTTCTATGTTGCTTCAAAATCTCTACCCATGTAAAGCACAGCTCAGAGTTATAAACATTCATCACAGAATTTGTTTAAAGGATAGGGTCACCATATTCTGTTGGCGGAAAATATTATAGACAAATCAAAATTAAGGAAAACTTAACACAATTTGTATCTGAAGTTACTTTTTATTTTTACTTTAATCACTTAAAGTGAATCAGTTTTGCTACTGAAATGTTCTGTATTGGATGTATATATGTTCGCTCTCTATTATGCTTGGTCAGTTAATGACATATGCTATTAAACATAACATTTTCCATCAATAAACATATTTTATGTCAACAAAGGTGGAAGACATTCACAAGGATATGGTAAGGACTTTACTGAAGGTCCACTCAAGAATAAGGCCAGAGATGATATAGCTGGAAAGAGTGCCATTTTTTTTTTCTGAAAGAGAAGAACTCACATGCTTCTAAATAAACTAGTGGAAACACACACACACACATGCACGCATGAGAGCGTACACACACACACACGAACACACACAATACCACGAGAGAGAGAGAGAGAGAGAGAGAGAGAGAGAGAGAGAGGAGGGGGGAGGAGGGAGGGGAGGGAGGGAGGAGGAGAGAGAGAGAGAGAGAGAGAGAGAGAGAGAGAGAGAGGAAAACAGAGAGACACAGAAGCAGACACAGAGATACAAAGACAGAGAGAGACATTTTGTCATTTACAAAGGAAATGGAGAAAAACTTAATGAAAATTACTTTCTGAACCCTGTCTTCCAACTGAATGCGACAATTTTGTGCCCTTTTAACACTACTCTGTTTCTATCACTACAGTTTGCATTTTACCTCTAATAGTATAAGAAAAGTCTTTACATTTTAGAGATTACTGATTTTATCTCTGCATTATTGATTAAGAGATAACTGATAACTAAGTTTGTATACAGAAGGTAAAATAAAACAATTCCCTTCTCACACTTCTGAGTGGTTTGGCGTTCTACTCCTTAGACAGTTTTGGTTTACAAGTTAACAAGGTGGGCAAATCATGTGCTTTTAGATATGAGACAAGAATCTTTTCCAAGCATACTAAAGTGAACTAAAGAGTAAATAAAAGGAAAATCTACGTGCTCTAATTTATACCAATTCTAATGACCACTGAATATTTTTAAAAACTTTCCTGTAAATCAATTAACAAAGTAAGAACAACAAAAGGTATAGAAAATTATAAGTAACTAATTAATAATAATAATGTAATACTATAACATTAATTCCACTATGATTCACAAAGGACACTGAATAAAGTAAGGTAATTTGTAATTGGTTTTAAATGTTAACTTAAGCAAGGAAGCAGCCATCACGATAAGAGGAAATGAGCGTAACTTAAAGAAGATTCAGTTATAGGTTGTATGAACTCTTCAAAGTCTCCTATTGATTTTATCCCAAGAACAGAGATTTCTTGAAGGAATCTTGATTGGATGATTTCATGTTATATTTTCAAATAAGTAAAAGTAGTGCAGACAATTTGGACAGTGAAAACAGACTACAGTCTCCTAGCTCTCTTCCCATCTGCTTATAGCAAAACCTCACATCTCCATCATTAGCTTCTCAAGAGCATTAAAATTGCTGTGCTGGAAGAGCTCATGAAGAAAAGGCAACGGTGTAACTTTCACATGGTTGAGCAGTTCAGCATCACTGGTCTGTCACTGCCAAACCATAAGTAGTGGCTAAAGCAAAACAAAAGAAAACAAAACAAAGGAAGAAAAAGAAAAGGAAAAAGCACAAGTGTATTGGTGGTAGACAAGTAAGAACCTAAATAGATCAAAAGGAAAGGAAAATAGACATCACCAACTGATGTGTCAGTAACCAACTTCTATTTTATGAGGGCCTCAAGTTGTTTAGTTTTGTATATCACACATTTTTGTCCTACGTGTTTAATTTACATGTACACAGTCTCATTTTGAATAGTTCATCATTTTGGCACATTTATCTTTTCATTTTAATGAATACTTATCTTCTTGGTACACATACTCAGGGACTGAAACTGGAAAGACCAGAAGAGAATATTATATTCCTCTAAATATCTTTTGCTTCTAACTCAAATTATTAAGACTATTTTACAGCTGTGCGTGGTAAGTTTCCCAAAAGTGTCTCAGCTAGGATAAACAAATACGTGTGTGACTTTGACTTTTCATTTACTGACACATCACATTTAGAGATTAATGATTTCTCCATATTAACAAACCACTATTGCCATAATATTTCACAAGTGACTTTCCAATTTCCTTCATTATGATAAATTTCAAATTATCACTGATGTCTAAGTCAGAAATACAGACAGAATAAACACCACCATCCTGAAGAAAAATTTGAAACTATCCATCATTGTCATCATCCAAGTTGTATTTTTAATACAACAATTTTATATAAAGTGTTTAAAATCATGATATTTTATAGTCTTTTCTAACAAATAAAATATCTACAAATTGTAAAAGTCTTGTACACCTATTTTCTTTTCCTATATTTTATGGCATTATTTTCTTCTCTGCATTTTTTATTGTTCAGAAAATTCAATAAATTTCCCATATATACATAAGTACTGAGTCACTTAAGAAGAAATTCTTAATTGAAGGGTTACCCAAATGATATTAGCCTGTAGATATGCCACTGGGCAGGAATTGTCTTGATTATTCTAATTGATGTAGGAAGTTTCAGACCACTATGGAGAGGTGTTATAAGTTTGTATAAGAAGACTAGCTAATCTTAAGCCTGTTTCTGCACCAGCAGGCAGCTCATTGTATTGTGTCAAGCTAAAGAACCAAAATTAACTAAGATGTCTTTAATGCCATTTTTATAACTTGTCTAGAATTGAATTGTAAATGCTTGATGATGTAAATTAATCAGTTATGACTCAAAGCTGGGTGAGTGGAGATGTGTTTTGTTTTTTTTTTTTTGGGTTTTTTGGGGTTTTTTGTCATGACACAAATGTGTTCTGCGATGACGCTTACTCATATCTGTGAATAAAGGAAAGCATCCTGGAGTAATATAAATGAATCATATGGTATAAGGAATGACAATAAACAATATTACAAAAAATAAATGACTAAAACAAAGAAAGCATATAAAGCAAATTTTGAATAATTACTTCTCTAAGAAAAGATAAACTAAATTATTCAAACTTTGACAGTTAATGACAGTATTAGTATTAAAATTCAGGCATTTGGGTCCTTGAGATAGATTTAATCACTGTCCCCTTGGCATCTCATACTTGTGAAACTGTTTGGTCATCACATATCCCACAAGGATGGGCAATAATACTCACTACATGTAATAGATAAATAATAAATGAATATAAAGACATAGGCACTATTGTTAAGAAAATCCAAATGTAATGAAAATGCACATGTAAAATCTGAGCACAATACTATATAGAACATGTAAGCAAGTATGGAAAGAGATGAAATAGAATGTCGATAAAACAAAGAAAGAGATCAGAGAACATGGAGTGTACAAAATTGTTGTAGAATATTCAAAACTTTAATCTAGAAAGTTGTATAAATATAAATTGACCAATGAGGCCTTAGAAAAAGGCCTTATTAGAAACTACTGAAAAACCTTCACCACTGTCTTCTCAGTGGCACATTGCTGACACAATTAAATCTCACCTTCTCACATTTGCTAAGGATTATCACCATCTTGCTTTACGAAGTGGTCTATCATCGTCCTTGCATTATAACACAGATATGAAGAAGATGTAGTAAACCTTTTCCTTTCAGGTTTCCATCCTTATTTTCTCCAATTTGTGCAATTCTGTTGTCTCTCTTTTAATGAATAAAACAATGGTATCCCCAGCACAAAGCTTCTCATCTAGTTGGTGTTAATCAATCCTTCCTTTACTCTCTACTTCACCTTTTTGAGTTAGTTTTAACATATCATGTTGTTCCATCTTCTATTGAGCTTAGCATTTAATGGTTTTTCCTTGGTGTGAAAATGCTACCAAATCACTGTGACACAAATGACTATCAGTACCCAAAAGTAAACATGCAACTGTGCCCGTATTGGAGAAGCTTGCATTTTTATGGTTTTTATTTTCTACACTGCTAGGAATCAAAACAGGGCCTTTAATATCTTTACAGGTCCTCAACCATTGCCCAACATCCTAGTAATACTTCTTTCTTCCCAATCTCTCCTTTTACAATTTCATAGATGAGTATTGTCATTAATACCTTTTGCTTTACAACCTCCAAGTTGCCTTATTTCCTTCATCTTCCTCTCAAATTAATGACTTCTTTAATTATTGTTACACATGTGCCCACTCATATGTATGTAACACAAGAATGTGGGCACAATGTATTATGTATATAATATATCATGTGTCATGTACCATATAGTATGTTTTATTTTATATTTTATAGTATATATTATGTTGTATAATATATAAGATATTTCATTTTATATGACATATTATGCATTATACAATTTATACAATATATTATGCATGATATATTACATATTTTAAATTATAATATATCATAATATATCATATATCATTCCTACTGACTCCATTTATTGTTTTTTTGTATGCATATTTGTATAGGATTGCTATCTGGTGATTGGATAACCTATTACATGGCTTATTCCTCGAAAAAATAAATTCTCACTCTCTCAAATGCCATTACCTCCTTGCCACTCTTTATCTTGGATGTTAGAGACTTCATCCAATCATTTTGGCTGGCCAATTAGTGTTGTCCATTTGCTAGGCTTGTTTAGGGTTTAGCATGTTTGGAATTTCATGAGGGTGATTTCCTTGTCATTTATAGATGACACTAACTCTCGGTAGTTCTCAGTCTCTTACCAACTCTCCAGCTTCTCTTTTCTGATATTCTCTGACCCTTAAGTGCAAGAGTTGTATTGTAGATGTATCATTTGGCACTGGGCACCCCATGCTCAGTTGAGCAGCTGGGGTTTCTATAATTGTCTGTGTTTGCTGAAAAATGAAGCTTCTTTTATGAAGGATGAGCACTAGACTTATCTGTAGGTGTAAGGACAATTATTCTGAATACACTTAGAAATTATACTGATTTAATGAAACAGTAGTAGTAGGTTCTCTTTTATGATTCATGCCTATACCAGCCATGAGTAATTGGGTAAATTTAAAGAACAAAATGAATACCCTTATGTACCTCAACTTTGATTTAAACTCACCTCATTTTACCCCCCGGGCCTCCTGAACACTAGAATTACAGGTGTTTACAATGGCACATAGCTACCTGTTCATATGAAATCTGTTGTAGATTCCACTCTACATTTTCCCACTGCCTAATGAGCTTGTACATAGACTGTTGTGTGTTAGAGTTCTAATGAACTTTTACCTCTCTTTCTTGAAAATTGAGCGCCTATCACGTAAGTCCATACAAAAACGTGACTGAAGAAATGAGAAACATCTATAAGAAAATGCAAATATAATCTAAAATTTTTTAGCCTAAATTGCAAATGTTGTGCCATGAGTTCATTTCATTGATGAATTGCCACATAAGAGTGAGCTTAATTCATAGCACCATCAAAAATTGCACGAGCAAACTTTGCTTTCTGTAAGTTTCTATAAGTTTGCCATTGTTGTTTTCTTTAAAATTTACTGTTGGTCTCTAATTTTAGATCATTTGTTAGTCATGTGTTTCTTAAATAAATCAAGAATCTAGTTATAACAGGGAGTTAACAAAGAAACACATTGAAATATGTGTCATGTTAGAAAATGAATTGTCACAATGAATGCTGTAAATAAGATGAAAATGGCAACTAAACTATAAGCACATAATTTTGAGTCTTTTCTTCCTAAGTGAAAAAATTGGAAAGGTAACACAATAATAAAATAAAACTTCCATTATTCTTCTTTGCCTAACTTCCAATTTTGTTTAGAAAGTTTGGGAAAAATGAGTCACAATTTCACAGTTAATTTGGCTTAAAATCTATGTCCTACTCACGCTGAAATTATTCATATGCTTTTATCTACTGTTCAAGGACTCAAAATAATTTGGCTTGAAAATGTCAAGTTTGCCATGTATATAATATTGAATGTTGAAATGTGATGTTGCCATAATCGAATCAATTTAATTTTAAAAATAAAAACACTATGAAAATGTATGAGCATATTTGAAATGATATTGGTATAAAGCAAAACATTTGCACACTATAAACGTTATTATCCAACAACACAAAGAGTAAGAAAAAATAGAGACCCTTCTGTGTAATTAGTAAATTCAAAGCTAAATTTATTTTATTTGCTAAAACTACATGCATGTGATCTATCCTCAATAAACTGTAAATGTACAGTGCAAGAGTGTTAGCTATATTTTTACATCAAAGTTTAGAGCATTTTTTTCTTGCTTTGCCCATTTGACAGACATGCTACCTTACTTCCTTTCCTTATCTCTTGGCAGCAAGCATTGCTTTTTACTCTGCAAGTCTAAGTATCCCAGATACTCCATATTATTGAAAAATGCAGTTTTGATACTCTATAACTATTATATTTCTAGTGTCTTAATATGCTCAAGAATCACATGTACTGAACCTGTGATACGTGTGTCATATATATATATGTATATATATATATGTGTATATATATATTGTATTTTGAACCATTCATCTACTGATAGATATTTAGTTTACATTTCTTGATTACAGAAAATAATACTTTAATAAGCATTCTATAAATAATAAGTAATTGTATTTAGGAAAGAACACCAATGTGTAGCCAAAATATTACTTAATGAGTTTTAACCAGCACTACAGAAACTAGCAAAAATTCATTAAGATATTAAATATACTAACCTAAAAAGATGTTAGTACCTATGGATCAAAATAATGGGAAAATGACACTAATGGTATTTTAAAAGTCAACAGAATGACCTTACCATCATAAGACCAAAGCACAATATATCTGAAGAAATGATGGCTTCAAAGAAGGATTCATAGCTGTCAGCAAAACTGTACACACGCTCTGTCCCTCCAACTTTCTTACCATGCTGTTTGACCTCTCCAGGTATACCACCAAAGACATCTCTGTTCAGTTGGCTTGAGAGGTGTGACTGACCTCACTTCTTTTAAAAAGAATATTTCAGAGATTTGTGGGTTCCAAATAGTATCTGGAGGAGTGAGGCTACTTCACAGTGCTCCTATTAGACAACTATCTTTCAGATTTATGGATGTCTAGCTAGCTCCCAAAATGTAGACTAGTAAAGGTATTAGCATCCAGTGCTAGGAGAGTGGCAATCAGAGCACTCTAATCTTTGAGTGCCACTTCATGGGCTAAGCCTAGTAAAGCCATTGGGATAATAGCAGGCAGCACTTCAGAGCTCAGTACTTATACTAGAAAAGTGCAAAGTATGTGTAAAAGATGAGGGTTCTTCCCCAGTAACTCTGGATGGCAAAGCACCAAGTACAGAATCATTGTAGTATCTTAACATTTTGAACTTGCTTTAAATGCTTCCATAATTTCTGCTTTTCTATGCTTATATGTCTATCTTTTCTAGTGTTGGTGTCTATATTATTCCTGTAAGCTTTGTATTACATAAATGAATATATTTGATTCCACAGATTCATGGTTCAAGAATAATTTCTCTTAGGTTAGGCCATACCTTGAGTCTCACTCATATTTGTTTAGATGATAGTCTGATGAGATTTTAAATCTTTGTGTGTGAATTTTAGAATGCTTTAATACTTTGAATGCTATTGGATATAATTATTTTATTTTCACAGGAGAGACTTAAATTTGGTACCCCAAATTGGGCTGGGATGCTGTCTAGAGTCCACTTGTTTGTGCCATCCCAATTTCATATATTAATGCCTACTTTCTAGTATGAATTTCTTGAAAGTGGGACTTTTAGGAAATGACAAAGAATAGAATTAGTGCCATTACAAAAATGATGAAGAGTGGTTACATACGGTGACCGTGTGAGGACATAGAAGGATGGCATTAAATGTGAAAAACTTGGCCACATTAAGTCACCAAATCTTCTAACACTTTAATGATGCATTTTATAACATGCAGAACTGTAAGGAAATAAGGTATGTTGCATATAAGCCTACAGTTCACAATTTATTTTGTTGCTCTAGTTTGAGTGGACTAAGTTAAAGCCCTTATACAATAATTGCATTACTTTCAAAGTGAATTGATTCACATACTCTCGTTGAATTATTGTCTCCTGGGAAGGAATGACAACCCGGAACAAGTACTTCTTACCTCTTGTGTGTTACTCCTATGCAAGATTCACATTCACAGCTAGTATAAGGATAGAATTTGCGAAGATATTTTTCTAATAACTTTGAGAATGGTGTGACTAAAACAGTAAGTAATTTTTCCTGCATTCACATATAGACAATTCCTTTGAATAGCCATCAAATTCATCTTTCTGTCTGTTTTATAGTAACATGTTTCACAAGAGAAAATGTTAGTGGGATATCTACTTAATTATTTTCATGTATTCATTTCCTCATTCTTATTATTCATTTGCCAATTGGTCCACTTATTATTGTTGTTAATTTAGTAAAGTGGCCTAACTGGAATATAGAGTCTACAGAGTTTAGCAAACTTCAGCCTAAGGTCAAATAAGCTTGGTACCTATGCTGAGTAAAGAATAATAAGATAAAAGACAGGGTAGGACAAAATGTAATCTGGGTACTTGAGAAAGAGAAGTGAGAGGATCAATATTTGCTCAAGGCCACTGTGGCTTAAACTGAGAGTACCACGCTACAAAGAAAAACCCTGCTTTCAAAAAAGAAAAAGGAAAAGGAAAAAGTATCTGTACACTTCGAAGGATATACCAATCATGCCAGCTCAAGGAAGTAAAGAGACAAGTTACAGGCTACCCTGAACTAAATACTGAATTAAATTACATGTAGCCTGAGGTAGATATAAAGACCCAATCCTATTGAAAAATATTCATACTTGAAATACAACCACATTCATTCATATCTTATTATTTTTATCTACTTTCATGTGACAATGGCAATGTTTAGAAGATGCTATGGAGGTAAAAACCTGATAAATTGGGGTTGGGGATTTAGCTCAGTGGTAGAGCACTTGTCTAGCAAGTGCAAGGCCCTGGGTTCGGTTCCCAGCTCCGGAAAAAAAAAAACCTGATAAATTAAAACTATTTCCTGTATGGTTTGTTGCAGAATCAGGTTGCAAAGTCCTGCTCCATGTTCCAGTTCATACTCATTATTGGCTTCTAACAATGTAATTCAGCATATAAGTTTAGATGTTTCTTTTATTCTTTTATTTTTACACTCCAGGTTTATTCCTCTCCCAGTTCACCCACAAACTGTTCCACATCCCATACATCCTCACTTGCCACCTCACACCCCCATCCTGTCTCCACGAGGTTGTCCCCACTCCACCCACCCCATCAGACCTCTAAATTGCTGGGACCTCCAGTGCCTTGAAGGTTAGGTGCATTTTCTCTGATTGAACCCAGACCTGGAAGTCCTCTGCTGTATATGTGTTGAAGGCATCATCTCATCTGGTGTATGCTGCCTGGTTGGTGATCCAGTGTCTGAGAGATCTCAGGGATCCAGGTTACTTGAAACTGCTGATTCTCTTACAGGGTTGCCCTGCTCTTCAGCTTCCTCCAGCTTTTCCCCAATTCAACAATGGGGGTCAGCAACTTCTGTCCATTAGTTGGTGCACACATATGCATCTTACTCCTTCAGCTGCTTGTTGGGTCTTTTGGAGAACAGTCATGATAGGTCCCTTTTTGTGAACGCCCTGTAGCTTCAGTAAGGGTGTTAGGTCTTGGAGCATCCCCTTGAGCTGGAACCAACTTTGGGCCTATTGCTGGACCTTCTCTTCCTTGGGCTCATCTCCATTTCCATCCCTGCATTTCTTTATGACAGGAAGAATTATGGGTCAGAGCTTTGGCTGTGGGATAGCAACCCCATCACTCACTTGATGCCCTGTCTTTCTGCTGGAAGTGGGCTCAACAAGTTCCCTCTCCCCACTGTAGGGCATTTAAATTCTGGTCCTCCCTTTGAGTTCTGGGTGTCTCTCACATTGCAGGTCTCTGATACATTCTGGAAGGTCTTCCCAACCTCCTTCCTCCTGAGATAGCCTGTTTATATTCTTTCTGTTGGCCCTCAGGGCTTCAGTCCTTTTCTACCCACTGGATACCAGATCCTGTTCCCCTCTTCCACCACCCCTGGTCCCTTTCCCTTCCAGGTCCTTCCCTCCCTCTCCCCTTGTGGTTGCTTTCTTCTTCCCAAGTGGGACTGAGGTGTCCTCACTTGGGCTCTGCAGCATGTTGAACTTTTTGAGTTCTGTTGACTGTATCTTGGGTATTCTGTACAGGGTCCTTTTTGGCTAATGTCCACTTATTATTGAGTACATACCATGAATGTCCTTTTGGGTCTTAGTTACCCTCACTCTGGATGATATTTTCTAGTTCCATCCATTTGCCTGCAAAACTCAGGATGTCCTGGTTTGTAATAGATTTGGAATACTCCATTATGTAAATGAACCACATTTTCTGTATCTATTTCTCTGTTGAAGGGCATCTGGGTTCTTTCCAGCTTTTGGCTATAATAAATAAGGCTGCTATGAACCTAGTGGAACATGTGTCCTGGATATATATTGGAGTATCTTTTGGGTATATGCCCAGTGGTATAGCTGGGTCCTCAGGAGGTGCTATGTCCAATTTTCTGAGAACAACCAGACTGATTTCCAGAGAGGTTGTACCAGTTTGAAATCCCACCAGCAATGGAGGAGAGTACCTCTTTTTCCACATCCTTGACAACAAGTGTTGGTACCTGAGGTTTTGATCGTAGCCATTCTGATTGGTGTAATGTCAGATCTCAGGGTGATTTCGATTTGCATTTCTCTGATCACTCAGGACTTTGGACATTTCTTTTGGTGCTTCTTAGCAATTTGAGATTCCCCTATTGTGAATGCTTGGTTTAGTTCTATACCCGATTTTTAATTGGGTTTTTTTGTTGGTGGTGAGCTTCTTGAGTTGTTTATATATTTTGGATATTAGCCCTCTATCCAATATAGGGTTAGTGGAATTTCTTTCCCAATCTATAGGATGCCAACTTGTCTTAATGACTTACTCCTTTGCCTTACAGAAGTTTGCCAGTTACACGAGGTCCCATTTATCAATTCTTAATGTTAGAGCATAAGCCATTGCAGTTCTGTTTAAGAAATTTCCCCCTGTGTCATGCTCCACTATGTTCATAGCAGCCTTATTTATAATAGCCAGAAGCTGGAAAGAACCCAGATGCCCTTCAACCGAGGAATGGATACAGAAAATGTGGTACATCTACACAATGGAATAATTACTCAGCTATCAAAAACAATGACTTTATAAAATTCATAGGCAAAAGGATGGAACTGGAAAATATCATCCTGAGTGAGGTAACCCAATCACAGAAAAACACACATGGTGTGCATTCATTGATAAGTGGCTATTAGCCCAAATGCTTGAATTACCCTAGATGCCTAGAACAAATGAAACTCAAGACAGATGATCAAAATGTGAATGCTTCACTCCTTCTTTAAAAGGGGAACAAGAATACCATTGGCAGGGAATAGAGAGGCAAAGATTAAAACAGACACAGAAGGAACACCCATTCAGAGCCTGCCCCACATGTGGCCCATACATATACAGCCACCCAATTAGACAAGATGGATGAAGCAAAGAAGTGCAGGCCGACAGGAACCGGATGTAGATCTCTCCTGAGAGACACAGCCAGAATAAGGCGAATGCCAGCAGCAAACCACTGAACTGAGAACAGGACCCCCATTGAAGGAATCAGAGAAAGGACTGGAAGAGCTTGAAAGGGCTCGAGACCCCTTATGAACAACAATGACAAGCAACCAGAGCTTCCAGGGACTAAGCCACTACCTAAAGACTATACATGGACTGACCCTGGACTCTGACCTCATAGGTAGCAATGAATATCCTAGTAAGAGCACCAGTGGAAGGGGAAGCCCTGGGTCCTGCTAAGACTGAACCCCCAGTGAACATGATTGTTGCGGGAGGGCGGTAATGGGGGGAGGATGGGGAGGAACACCAATGTAGAAGGGGGAGGGTATTGGCCCAGAAACCGGAAAGGGAATAACAGTGGAAATGTAAATAAGAAATACTCAAGTTAATAAAGATTTTTAAAAAAGGAGTTATGGATGTTAAATCTAGATTTTTAATATATACTTGGAATAAATTGACATAAGTACTATAATTCTGAATATCTGATTGCATAAAAATTTATAATTGTTTATTTAACCTTGTCAAAAATTTGAAACTAATGCTAGTGATGACTAAAATTAAAATCTTTAATTTTTTGCAAAAAAAAAAAAAAAAAGAAAAGAAAGAAAGAAATTCCCCCCGTGTCAATGAGTTCAAATTTCTTTCCCACTTTCTCTTCTATTAGGTTCAGTGTATCTGGTTTTATGTTGTGGTCCTTGATCTACTTGAATCTGAGTTTGTGCATGGCGACAAAAATTATTTTCATATTTCTACATACAGTCATCCAGTTAAACCAGGACCACTTTTTGAAGATACTTTCTTTTTTCCATTGTATATTTTTGGCTTCTTTATCAAAGATCAAGTGTGTGTAAGTATGTGATTTTATTTCTTGGTCTTCAATTCTATTCTATTAATCAACCAGTCTCTGCACCAATACAATGCAGTTTTTATGATGATTGCTCTATAGTCGAGCTTGAGGCCAGGGATGGTAATTCCCACAGTGGTTCTTTTATTGTTAAAATTGTGTCACTATGCTGTTTTTATTTTTATTTTATTTTATTTTTTTCGCCTTTTCAGATAAATTTGAGAATGACTCTTTCCATGTCTTTAAAGAATTGTGTTGGGATTTTGATGGGAATAACATTGAATCTGTAGATTGCCTTTGGTAGGACAGCCATTTTTTTTTATTATTATTATTAACTTGAGTATTTCTTATTTACATTTGGAGTGTTATTCCCTTTCCAGGTTTCCGGGCAAACATCCCCCTAACCCCTCCCCCTCCCCTTCTTTATGGGTGTTCCCCTCCCCATCCTCCCCACATTGCCGCCCTCCCCCCAAAAATCACGTTCACTGGGGGTTCAGTCTTAGCAGGACCAAGGGCTTCCCCTTCCACTGGTGATCTTACTAGGATATTCATTGCTACCTATGAGGTCAGAGTCCAGGGTCAGTCCATGTATAGTCTTTAGGTAGTGGCTTAGTTCCTGGAAGCTCTGGTTGCTTGTCATTGTTGTTCATATGGGGTCTCGAGCCCCTTCAAGCTCTTCAAGTTCTTTCTCTGATTCCTTCAACGGGGGTCCTGTTCTCAGTTCAGTGATTTGCTGCTGGTATTGGCCTATGTATTTGCTGTATTCTGGCTGTGTCTCTCAGGAGAGATCTACATCCGGCTCCTGTCGGCCTGCACTTCTTTGCTTCATCCATCTTGTCTAATTGGGCGGCTGTATATGTATGGGCCACATGTGGGGCAGGCTCTGAATAGGTGTTCCTTCTGTGTCTGTTTTAATCTTTGCCTCTCTATTCTCTGCCAAGGGTATTCTTGTTCCCCTTTTAAAGAAGGAGTGAAGCATTCACATTTTGATCATCTGTCTTGAGTTTCATGTGTTCTATGCATCTAGGGTAATTCAAGCATTTGGGCTAATAGCCACTTATCAATGAATGCATACCATGTGTGTTTTTCTGTGATTGGATTACCTCACTCAGGATGATATTTTCCAGTTCCAACCATTTGCCTATGAATTTCATAAAGTCATTGTTTTTGATAGCTGTGTAATAGTCCATTGTGTAGATGTACCACATTTTCTGTATCCATTCCTCTGTTGAAGGGCATCTGGGTTCTTTCCAGCTTCTGGCTATTATAAATAAGGCTAGGACAGCCATTTTTATTGATAAGTCTGCCAATCCATAAGCATGGGAGATCTACCCATTTTCTGAGATCTTCTTCAATTTCTTTCTTGAGGGACTTGAAGTTACTGTCCTACAGATCTTTCACTTGTTTGGTTAGAGTTATCCCACAATATTTTATATTGTTTATGTCTGTTGTGATGGGAGTTGTTTCCATAATTTCTTTCTCAACCTGTTTTTCATTTGTATGAAGGAAGGATAGTGATTTATTTGACTTAATTTTATATCCGGCCACTTTACTGACATAGTTTATCAGCTGGAGTTCTCTGGTCGAAATTTTTGGTTCGCTTATGTACATTATCATATCATCTGCAAATAGTGATATCTTAATTTCTTCTTTGTCAACTTGTATCCACTTGATCTCGTTTTGTTGTCTTATTGTTCTAGCTAAAACTTCGAGTACTATATTGGATAGATATGGGGAGAGTAGGTATCCTTGTCTTGTCCCCAATTTTAGTGGGACTGCTTCAAGTATCTCTCAATTTAATTTGGTATTGGCTGTTGGTTTGCAGTAAATTGCTTTTATTATGTTTAGCATGGGCCTTGAATTCCTGATCTTTCCAATACTGTTAACATAAAGGGGCATTGTATTTTGTCAATTGTCTGCATCTAAGGAAATGATCATGTGATTTTTTTCTTTGAATTTGTTTATATAGTGGATTATGTTAATGATTTTCATATATTGAACCAACCTTGCATCCCTGGGATGAAGCTTACTTGGTCGTGGTGAATGATGGTTTTGATGTGTTTTTGGATTCTGTTTACAAGAATTTTATTGAGTATTTTTACATCAATATTCATAAGTGAGATTGGTCTGAAGTTCTCTTTTTTGGTAGGGTCTTTGTGTGGTTTAGATATTGGAGTAATGATGGATTCCTAGAATGAATTAGGTAGTGTTCCTTCAGTTTCTATTTTATGGAATAATATGAGGATTATTGGTATCAGGTCTTCTTTGAAGGTCTGGGAGATTTCTGAACTAAATCCATCAGGTCCTGGGCTCTTATTGGTTGGGAGGTTTTTAATAACATCCTCTGTTTCCTTATAGGATATGGGCCTCTTTAGAAAGCTTACCTGCTCTTCATTTAACTTTGTTTTGTGGTATCTGTCGAGTATACCATCAATTTCACAGACATTACAGTTCTGTTGACTATAGGCTTTTGTAGTAGGATCTGATGTTTTGTTTTTTGTTTTTTTTTTATTTTCCTCAATTTCTGTTGTTATGTCTCCCTTTTCATTTCTGATTTTGTTAATTTGGATACTCTCTTTGTGCCCTCTGGTTAGTTTGGCTAGGGGTTTATCTATCTTGTTGATTTTCTCAAGGAACCAGCTTTTGGATTTGCTTATTCTTGTACTGTTTTCTTTGTTTCTATTTGTTTGATTGCAGACTTGAGTTGACTATTACCTGCTGTCTGCTCCTCTTAGAAGAGTTTGGTTCTCTTTGTTCTAGAGCTCTCAGGTGTGCTGTTAAGTTTCTAGTGTAAGATCTCTCCAGTTTCTTTACCAGGGCACTTTGTGCTGTGAATTTTCCTCTTAGCACTGCTTTCATTGTGCCCTATAAGTTTGGTTATGATGTGTCAATATATTCATTAAATTCCAGGAAGTCTTCAATTTCTTTATTTCATCCCTGAACAAATTATCATTCAGTAGAGAGCTGTTCAGTTTCCACATGTATGTGGGCTTTCTGTTGCTTTTGCTGTTATTGAAGAACAACATTAGTCCATGGTGATCTGATAGGATGCATGCAATCTTCTTGTATTGGTTGAGGGTTGTTTTGTGACCAATTATATGTTTGATTTTTTTAGAAGGTACCATGTGGTGTTGAAAAAAGGTGTATTCTTTTGTTTTAGGGTGAAATGTTCTATAGGCTTCTTGTATCTTTATGGCCATCTATTTCTTTAGGTTGGGGAAGTTTTCTTCTATAATTTTGTTGAAGACGTTTTCAGGTCCTTTGTGCTGGGAATCTTCATTCTCCTTTGGTCTTTTCATTGTGTCCTGAATTTCCTGGATGTTTGAGGTTAGGATTTTTTTATGTTTTGAAATTTCTTTGACAGTTGTGTCAATCAATTCTACATGATCTTCTACACCTGAGTTTTCTCTCTCTATCTCTTGTATTCTGGTGGTGATACCTACATCTGTAATTCCTGACCAATTTCCTATGTTTTCCATTTCCTAGTTTGCCTCCATTTTTGTTTTCTTTATTGTTTCTACTTCCTATTTTAGGTCTTAGACTGCTTTATACAATTCCTTCACCTGTTTGTGTTTTCCTGTATTTCTTTAAGGTATTTATTTGTTTCCTCTTTTAGGGCTTCTACCTGTTTACCTGTGTTTTCCTATATTTCTTTCAGTGAGTTATTTATATCTGCCTTAATGGACTCTATTATCTTCATGAGATAGGATTGTATGTCATCTTGCTGATTTTCAGGTGTGTTGGTTTATTCAGGGCTTGCTGTGGGAGAACTGGGTTCTGTCGCTAATGGTCTTGTGCTTGCCTTTTGCCATCTGGTTATCCTAGAGTATGCTGGTCTGGATGACCCTATCTGGAGTCTGCCTCTTTTGTCCCTGGGTTGCATCAGGTCTCCTGGTAGGCCTGTGGCCCTGGCTGTAGCAGACCTGCTGTGATTCCTTCCAACTGAAGAATATTCAGAGCGGCAGAGAAGCTGCTGATTTGTTGCCTTGGCTGCAGTAGATCTTCTGGGAGGACTTCAGACTATTGGGCCTTCAGAGGAGTGGACAAACTGTTGTGCTGTGTGAAGCTGTTTTCTCAAGCAGGGGGGTTGGTAATGGACCGTAGTTTCCATTTCCTTGTGTGCAGCCAAACTCCAGGGAGGATTTTAGTCTTTTGAGTCAGTTGTCCTGCATGCCACAGAGCCTTCAGACAGTCATGTCCATTGGCCAGTTTCCCTGTGTACAGAGAAACTCCTGGGATGTGTTCAAGTTGTGGTTTCCTGGGTGCAGCAGATCTCCTGGGTTTCCTCAGGATGTGGTATCAAATGCTCTAAGTGCAGTGGTTCTTTTGGTATGCCTCAGGATATGATGTCAAATGTTCTCATTGCAGTGGATCCTCTGCTATGTCTCAGTATATAGCATCTTCAATGGAGCAGAATAGCTAGCAGTTTGCCCTAGCAGAAAGGGCCAGGCAGAAGATGTTTGGTATTCAGTGGGTGGAAGGTTTGGGGGGACGGTGGATCCCCATGTGCACTGGTCCCCAGCAGCAGCTGTGGGACTTTGGGGTGTGGTTCTAACCAAATACTCTGAATGCAGTGGATCCTCTGCTATGCCTCATGATATAGCCTCTTCCAGAGAGCAGACTAGCTAGCAGTCTGTCCCAACAGAAAGGATCAGGCAGAAGGGGCTTTGATGTTTCTAATACCTTGTGATCAAATTATATTTTATGAATGGGACTATTTTATAGAAACCGTTTCTCTTGTTTTTCTAAAATGCCCAGCTAATCCTTTTATACCAGAAATAGAACACAGAACACATTCTTGTTCCAGGATATTTGATCACATGGTGAACCAAAGATCATGCACAGTGGAAAAACCTGCTTCTAGTTGTGGTGTTAGCCCATAGCATACACCTTTTATCCCTCTGGCTTGAATAAAGAGAAGTCATTAGTACACACCTTCAATCCCAAACAATGAAGTTAAAGTTAGCTTGTAGAAGCAAGCAGCCATGTATAATTGAGTAGCAGACAAAAATGACTAATCGGAGAAAAAATTGACAAAATTAATCAGAGATAGGAAATGCCCAACTCTCATGAGAACATACAGGAAAGAGAAAAGAGTAGCACAGAATGAGTCAGAAAAGGAGGGCAGGATCAGTCAGTGCAGTTCAATTCAGTGCAGTTTGGTACAGGTCAGTTGAATTCAGTTGAGTCTGTGGACCTCTTCAGTTAGTACCTTCAGTGCTGGTAAGTTCATAGAATTCAGAGGCAGCGTTTTTCCAAGCATAGAAATTCAGTCAGAAGTGATTGTACAAAGTATAGAAGATAACAGGACTAGGCCTAGGTCAGCAAATGGAGGCAGTAAGCCTCAGAGATGAGAATTAATACAGGAGAACAAAAGAAGTAATTCGGGTGATTGTTTTAGCAAAATTCAGAAGGTATGGATTTGATGTGACAAGGGAAAAGCTTCAAAAATTATTCATAAAAATTAATAGTTGGCTCTTATAAAGGAAAACATTTAACTTGGACTTCCTTACAGGTTCACAGGTTTAGTCCACTCTTGTCATGGCAAAAAGCCTGGCTTCATGCAGGAATACATAGTGCTGGAGAACAACTGAGAAAGTCTATATCTGGATCAGCAGGAAGAGAGAGAGAGAAAGACACACTGAGCCTGTGTTCAGCTACCGAAACACCTCAAAGCACACCACCAGAAACATACTTCCTCCAAAAAGACCATACCTATTTCAACAAGGCCACACCTCCTAATAGTGCCACTTCCTATGAGCCTATGTGGGTCTATTTCATTCTAACCATCACACTGACTTTTATAATACCCTTTTACCTACTGCTTTGATTAAATTATCAAGACCAAAGCAACTTTACAGAACATTACAATTTGAGAAGTATAAGAGTCCATCTTGAAGGGGAGGTCTAGCAGCACATGTCACACATAGAAACAGGAGCAGGAAGCTGAGATATCATATCTTTAATCGCAAGTATGAGATAGTAAAAGGGAAGTAAAGGAAGGCTGTTTACATTCAAAGCTCTCCTCCAGGGATAAACTTCCTCCAAAAGGCTATATATTCCCTAAAGCTCCCTAAACAGTGCCGTCAACTGGGCACCAAGTGTCCAAATATGTAAGCTTATATAAACCTCATTATTTGGAAAATTGTTATATAGAGAAGCAGCATGAATGAGAACAATGGAATTATCAATCACAATAATGTAAAGTAATCAAATTTATAGTGTTCATTTAATTCCTAATTATAATTATTTTTTAATTTCTTGCTCTAGTACTTTAAAAATTTCAATTTGAATATTATGTTATTCAAACTATATCTTGTATATGTTTAGTGTATTATATATGTAAATGTATCTTCTGAATAACTGCAGCCCAAAATCCCAATTCTATATTTTATTCTACAATTTTAAAAATATCTCCTGCTGTTGTTTCATGTTTTTATACTTCATTTCCCAAAATTCAGTCATTTTATGTAAAGAAATATTTAATAAAATAAAATTCATCAATCATGCATATTTTCTAAACAGAGGAAATAATTTTAATAACCAAACAAGATGATTTTCAAAAGTCATTGTAGTGGAAATCGTTCCACATGTTTCTGTTCTCTATTTTCTAGTTCTCTGGTTAGAAGTCTGAGAAAAATGAATTCAATGCTTCTCAAAAATCATAAATTATTTTAGATTTATAAATAACTGGAAATTTTGGCTAGCAAGCTCATCAACATCTCAGTATTATTTTGCTGTAGTTAATTAGATCAAAGAATGACCTTGTTTCCATCATTTAAAAAAATCACAATTATTGTTACAAATGAAAGTAACTATGACACCAATTAATAGTGATGGTCATAATTAAAAATCTCTGCAGCTTATTACAGTGTTTGTCAGCCTGTTCCTTTTAATAAATACTGAATGTATAGTTTTAATAGTGCATTTATAAATAACAAATGTTTTACAGCAAAATTTCCTCCAATAACATTATACCTAACCATTTCTGCATGTTTACAATCAAAAATTGTGTGGTGTGTGTGTGTGTGTGTGTGTGTGTGTGTGTATGTGTGTATGAGTGGGTGTGTGTGTGTGTGTGTGTGTGTATGAGTGGGTGTGTGGGGCCAGTTGTTTCAATAAAACTCTGGCTGCCACCATTCCCATTTCTCTAGTTACATCAAGCAAACTAAGAGGCTGAAGTGACTGTGGAAATCATTTATATTGAAAGTAATTTTTTTCCGTGTTAAGGAGTCTGTATGCCTCAGCAATTATTCCCTTGGAGAGACTGAAATAAAAATCTTCTGAGGTCATACTCATTCTATACTCATTCTGTTTCCACAGAATTTAGCTTATTCAGATGCTGCATACACAAGTGATTCTCCACCTGAACTATAGACACTGCTTAAGTAACTGCTGTGAGACAGGCAAATATGGATTTCTCTCTCAATTATTTTAACAAACCAAGCTTTTGTAATCCAGCTTTATTTAATTTAATCCATCAATAAATACTGAAGAGCTATTCTGTCTGATACCATAAAAGATACTGTACAGATAATATGTCATGTCTCACTTAAAAATAATGTATTTATAAATTTTCAAGAATTTCATGGAACACATTTTGATCATACTTCCCCATCTTCCTTCATACTGATCATCTTCCCTAAATTCCTACAAGATAGTCCTCTACTTCTATACCCACACAATGCCAAGATCTTTCTCTCTCTCAAATAAAGTCCAGTTTGTGTTGGTCAACTACTCTTAGGCATGAGATTTGCCATGGAATGTGGGATATATACTAGATGCCAGTGTATAAATAAAGCTATATTTCTTTCCCCCAGCAGCTTTCAAAGACCAATACGTCCTTATGAGTGAGATTTTGTACCTATTATCTGGCTACCATGCTGAGATTTTGTTTGGAATGAGTTTGTGTAGACAGAAACAGACCTAGGAATTCCCAGTTCTAAATGGGATGCCTATGTCATACCCCTCACTGCAAAGCATAAGAATATATATTCAACAATAAAGAACAAAAATGTGGAATTTGCAAGAAAATGGATGGAACAAGAGATCCTGTAAAGCAAAATAATTTGGACTATAATTCATCATGTTCTGCCTATTATGCAAAATCTAGATTTTTGTTTATATGTATGTATTTCTGTTTTATGTGAGAGCATATAGTGGCTATGTAGGGAGATATAATAGCATATAAGGAACCCTAAAATCTACAATACCAAGCTGACAGACAAAATGACCCCCCGGCATAGTAGAAGCATGATTGTTATAAAGATAACCATTAGCTTTTGGGTTCTACTTTAGTCCCACTTGACAAAAAGGAATGCATACCTGATACAATAATCCCAGTCCAAAACAAATACTTGAGAACTTGAGCCCAATAAACAGACTTATTACTGTTCTTGAGATAATCATCATAGCACCATACTACTTTCTAAATATCTGTGCTTATACATGTAGACAAAGCTAAGCCCCACCCCTAATCAGGGAACTCTCTCTTAACAATGAAAGAAAGAGAATGCAGAGATGTATGGGTGTTTAATGAGCTAAGAAAGTTATTTAGTGCTCAGCTCTAAACGGGACCTTGAAAACATATTCTGTGTTGCTCAACTAATATGATAGAAGTGGTGTAGAAAAAAATACAAAAGCCAGAATATAGGGGAAGGCCATGATATTTACTAGGCATGGCACAGTCAATGGAGTCATAATCTTAGATGCTGCAAAAGGCAAATGTTACAATGACTTAATCAACAATGATAGGTTTAGGAGATACTTAATGGGCCCTACCTTCCTTGATGAACTATAGACTATTGATGCATTCTGGCGTACAGTCATTGTCTTAAATTCTTTATATATTCAAGAATACAATGAACTCCAATAGACAGTTACAAACCAATGATCACACAGGTTATTCTAGTTAAAATCAGGAAATGAGGAAATCAGAAAATAAACAGTAATGAAACATTATGAATGTGAGAAATAGACATATAGAAATGATGTAAATTACTATGTGTAGGAGGAATATTTGAGAAGATGGGAATTTATAATAACAATTACACTATTACATGCATGAAGAGTAAACTGAATAAAAATATAAAAATAAGGTAGACAAAGAAAACTACTTTTATTGTCTTATATATGGACACTGAGAAAGCTAATCTCACAGCAGCAGAGAGTAAAATGGTAGTGAAATAGAACCTACTGAGCACTCAATGGTACCTCTTAAACATCTCAGTAATAGCTTCTGAAAATATATGTAAACATTTGATTAGGAGATTTTCATGAATATTCCCCAAATGTCAATTCTTACATTAACATATGAGATGTTCTCTAGAATATATAAGAAAAAAGAAATAAAAATAAGAATCAGATTAGTGAGCTGTGCTCTGTTCTCTGAGCTCCTTCATTGAGGCTACTGCTCCATCTGCCTTCAAAGGAGGCATGTGAGACCTAGCAACATTCAAATTAGCCACCTACCTTCAATTCCTTGCCTGCTAGGACACCCTGGGTCACACCCAGCAACTGTGAGTTACATGCTATCCTCTAAGCTCCTTTGTCCATCCCATAGCTGCGCCCTGACTCAGAATTATATGGCTAATGGCCAACATATGAACATGATCAGCAACAACTAAAACAAAATGGCAGTGCCAAAATTCATCTATCCTACTACAGCAAGACTTATATATCCTAACAGATCCAAAGCACGTGTATGAGTGCGTGAATGCAGAAACATAAACACACACACACACACACACGCACACACACAAACCACATTAAATCCAATCTTACAAAGATGATAAGAGTCCTTTAAAGGGAAAATGAATAAATCCCATAAAGAAGTACACAAAAAATGCAATGAAACCAGTGAAGTAAATGAATAAAACTGCTCATGAGCTGAAAATGGAAATTAAAACAATAAATAAAACACAAACCGAGCCACTTCTGGAGATAGAAAACCTAAGGAAGAGAACAGGAACAACAGATGAAGCATCTCCAACAGAATACAGGAAGTGGAAGAGAGAAGTTCTGGTGTAGATGATAGAATTGAAGAAACTCATGTATCAAAAAAAAGTGTTCTATTTAAAGAGATCCTGACACAAAACACTCAAGAAATATGTGACACTGAAAAAAGACCAAACCTAAGAATGACAGGAATAGAAGGAGAAGATTCCAAGCTCCAAGGCCCAGAAAATATTTTCAAAAAGAATAAAATTTCCCAACCTAAAAATGACATGAGTGTCACGCCCACCTCATCCGGCAAGGAAGACGCAACACCATCGGATCCTTGTCAACAGCCTTTATTGCAGGACACCTTCGTTGCTGATATGGGGACCATGAGCGGCAAAGTCGCTCGCCTTATATACACAACAGTATGCTAATAATCTCTCAGGGATTGGTGGGGCATGGGTCACCCCACTATCACCCCACTATCACCCCACTATCACCCCACTACTTGTCCTCCAGGGATTGGCAGAGAACGAATCACCTCACCAGCATGGTACCATTCCCTCATTAGCATATTACTGGCCAACTGACACCAGGTGCAAAACCTGCGCACGTGCAGTACTACTGTTCACCACAGGAGGGCGCCAGATCATACAGCTGCCCTGACAAGGGGACAAGCCTGAGCATGCGCGGTAAGTTGTTTACATTCACACGGGGCTGGCTGTCGACGCCATCTTTGTTTTGCCGCGCTGCTCCCTACACATGAGTATAAACATACAAGAAGTTTACAGTGTATCAAATAGATTGGACCAGAAAAATCTAAACAATAAATATACAGAAGAAAGAAAGAATATTAAAAGATGCAAGGGAAAAGGGCCTAGTAACAGATAACAGCAGATCTATCAGAATTATGCCAGACTTCTCAACAGAGACACTAAAAGTCTGGAAAGATGTCTTACAGACCTTAAGAGACCACAGATGCCAGCCCAAACTACTATACCCATAAAACTCTCAATCATTTAGATGGGGAAAACAAGATATTCCATGCTAATCCAAATTTAAAACATATCTATCCAAAAGTCCAGCACTAGAAAAAAAATATTGGAAGGAAAACTTCAATCCAAGAATTTTAACTCCATCCATGGATGCAAGGAAATAAATACTTCTATATCAGTAAAACCAAAAAAGGAAAGCATAAATACACACACACACACACACACACACAATCATTACCAATACCATAAAAACAGGAAATAACTATCTTTGATTTTTAATCTGTTTAAACATCAATGGACTCAATTCCCTAACTCAGGCTAAAAGAATGGACGTGAAAATAGGATCCATCATTCTATTGCATATGTGAAACACACCTCAGAATCAACAGTAGTAAGGGACTGGTGAAATTTTCCAAGGAAAGGGACCCAATAAACAAGCTTGTGTAGCTAATTTAATATCTAATAAAATAGAATTCAACAAAAATTAATTAAAAGAGATGGGAATGACATGTCATACTCATCAAAGGAAAAAAATCCACTAAGATGATGTATGGCTTATTTTGTAGATCAACTTGACACAAGCTGGAGCTATCACAGAGAAAGGAGCATCCCTTGAAGAAATGCCTCCAGGAGATCCAGCTGTAAGGCATTTTCTTAATTAGTGATCAAAGGTAAGAGGGCCCATTGTGGGTGGTGCCATCCCTGGGGCTGGTAGTCCTGGGTTCTATAAGAAAGGAAGCTGAACAAGCCAGTAAGTAACATCCCTCCAGATCCTCTACATCAGCTCCTGTTTCCTGGCCTGCTTGGGTTCCAGTCCTGACTTCATTTGGTGATGAACAGCAGTGTGGAAGTATAAGCTGAATAAATACTTTACTCCCAAACTCGCATCTTGGTGATGATGTTTTGTACAAGAATAGAAACCCTGACTAAGACAAATTGATACCAGCATAGTGGGGCATTCTTGTGACAACTTGACCATGTTTGGTGGAGGACTATGGAAAAACTTTGGACCTTTGGGTTAGAAGAGCCATTGGGATGATAAGAGCTCTATGGCATGTATTGTAGAATGTTGGAAGATAATGCTGAGAACAGCACATAAAATGAAGACCTAGTTTGTGAAATTTCAGAGCAAAGATTAAAGACTCTTATCATGGCCACTGCTCTTTTGATTGTGAAGATTTTGTGGTTTTAGTTAGCTGGTGCTGAAGATTGACCTTGAACTCAGAGATCTTGAATGCTGTGATTAAATGTGTGTATCTCCATGCCTGGATTTAAGCTTTTCTTTATCTAGAACTTTCTCTGTCCCAGACTGGCCTAGAACTCAGAGATCTGCTTGGTTTTATCTCCTGGGATTAAAAGTATATATCACCATGTCTGGACTTAAGCTTCTCATGGCCACTATTCCTCAAGATCCAAATCAGAAGCCTGTGTTTTCCAACTTCAAGATCTGGATTACAAGTGTGCCCTCCATTTCTGGATTGTGATTTATTCCAGATTAAAAGTCCAAACTATTGCTCATTCAACTGCAATCACAAAAATAAGCTTAGCTGTGTGGAATATTGCCCTCAGATCACAGCTCCCTTAATGTCTTTATATCCTGGAACACAGGATTCAGCTCCACTTTACATCCTGGTGCCCCTTTATTATTACTTGAACCATACAAATTCATTATTTTTTCTTTTCTTAGCTTGTTCCTTTTTCACTTCAATGCTCCTCATAAGAGAGAACTTTAGTAACCAAACAATGAAATTTATACGAGGCTATTTTGAGATTTCGTTTATCAAAGCAATTAATCTAAATTTGTTCACCTTAGCCTCAGGCAGACTCTTTGGACAATGGCAAAATCGGTCACATTCTTCATCAAAATATCACAAAAGTAATCTCTAAATAATCTCTTAAAATAATCACATTTTAAAAGTCATCTCCTCTGAAACATCTTGAACTAGCTCCCCACAATTCAAATAATTTTCAGTAACAAAGTCTTCCATATTCCTAATGTGGCCCATTAAGCCCCAAATATAGCATTCTAGTACATTCCAAACCCAACGTTCCATAACACACATTCTTCCAGACAAAAACATTTTCAGTCCTATCAGAGCAGTACCTCAGTCCCTAGTACCAAGTTCTTTCTTAGTTGGGATTTTTACTGCTGTGAACAGATTCCATGACCAAGGCAGCTCTTATAAGGACAACATTTAACTGGGGCTGGCTTACAGGTTCAGAGGTTCAGTCCATTATCATCAAGGTGGGAGCATGGCAGCATCCAGGCAGGCATGGTGCAGGAGGAGCTGAGGGTTCTACATCTTCATCTGAAGGCAAACAGCAGACTGACTTCAAGGCAGCTAGGAAAAGAGTCTTAAAGTTCATGCCCACAGTGACAAACCTACTCCAAAAAGGTCACACCTACTCCAACAAAGCCACACCTCCTAATAATGCCACTCACTGGACCAAACATATATAAACCATCACAATTCTCAAACGTATTGGACACAAATAAAGCAGTTTAAAGAGAAAAGTACATAGCACTAGCTGCCTTCATGAAGAAATTGACATGATATCATACTGTCAACTTAACAGCACAACTAAATGCTCTAGAACAAAAAGAAGAAAATATACCCAAGAAGAGTAGGTAGCAGGAAATAAACTCAGGTTTCTGATCAATAAATTAGAAACAATGAACAACACAAAAAAATCAACAAAACTGAAAGTTGGTTCTTTGAAAAAAAATCAACAAGTTAGAAAAATGTTTAGCAAAACTAATTAAAACCAAGAGAGACCGAACTCTAATATTAACAAAATCAGAAAGAGAAAGGGGGTCATAACAATAGACACCAAGGAAATCCAAAGATGCATTAGGTCTTCAAAAACCTATACTCTAGAAAATTGGAAAATCTAAATGAAATGGACTATTTTGCTGATAGATGCATTTACCAAATTAAAATCAAGATCAGGTAAACAATTTAAACAGACCTATAATCCTTAGAGAAAAAACACCCACCCAACCAGATTCTCACACCAATAAAAGCCCTTGGTCAGACTGTTTTAGCACAGAATTCTACCAGACTTCCAAAGAAAACCTAGTACCAATAGTCCTCAAACTATTCCATAAAATAGAAACAGAAGGACTGTTGCCAAACTCATTTTATGAGGCCACAGACAAGGGGATACCAAACCCACTCAGAGACTCAACGAAGAAAGAGAATTTCAGGCTGATTTTTCTTATGAGCATTTATTAGAAAATACTCACAATTAGAGTCCAGGAACACATCAAAAACATTATCCACTATAATCAATTAAGTTCCATTCCAGGGATTCAGGAGTGGTTGAAAATATGAAAGCCATCAATGGTTCAACATATAAATAAACTGAAAGAAAAAGAATGCATGATCATTTCATTAGATGCTTAATAAAGGCCTTTGGAAAATATCCAATACATTTTCATTTCATGTTAACAATCTTGGTGAAATCAGAAATACAAGGCACATACCAAAACAATAAAATCTGTATACTGAAAGCCTTATCCCGGTGACCCTGTTAGGTCTTCTTCTTTGGGATCTATGAGCATTCCTGTAATTCTGCTACTGGATATGTCCAATTGAATCTCCTTTATATCTCTCTCTCTGTAACAGCACCCTAATCCTGGCCTTCTGCCTGCTCGACTCTCCCAGAAAGTAGCTGTCTTGATAAAAAAAAAAAATAGCAGACATAAAACAGACAAGAATCACATAGGCAGCCTGTTCTTACAAACAAAATTTCCTGCTACAGGTTAGAACATCAGGCAGGAGACTTGAAAAAATAAGTAAAGAAAAATAAATAAAAATAAATTATCACTATCCTCAGTCATCAGAGAAAGGCAAATCAAAACAACTCTGAGATTCTATCTTATACCAGACAGAATCACTAGTACCAAATTTTCCAGGGACAGAACATGCTGGTAAGGATGTGGAGCAAGGGGAAAACTCCTACATTGCTGGTGGGTGGGCAAACTTGTACAACCATTCTGGAAATCAATCGGGTTGAATCTCAGAAAATCAGAAATAGTTCTACCTCAAGACCCAGCTATACTACTCCTGTGCATATATGTAAAAGATGTTCCAATGTCCTTACAGTGATACTTGTTCAACTATACTTATAGTACCTTTATTCATAATAGTTAGAAACTGGAAATAATTCAGATACCACTCAACCCAAGAATAGATAAAGAAAATGTGGTACTTTTACACAATGAAATTTTACTCAGGTATTAAAAACAAGGACAACATGAAATTTGCAGGCAAATGAATGGAACTAGAACATATCAACCAGAGTGAGGTAATCTAGTCCCAGAAAGCACGCATGGCATATACTCACTTATAAATGGATATTTAGCCATAAAACACAGAATAACCATGCTATACTCTACAGATCTAATGAAGCTAAGTAACAAGGAGGGTCTAAGCGAGGATGCTTGACCCTCACTCAGAAGGGAAATAAAATAGATATCAGAGGTAGATGGAGAGTAGGAGAGGGGATGTGGAAAGGAACAGAAGTGACTAAATGTGGGGAAGACTGAAGGAGAGAAAACTGAAATTGGCAGGACGATCCAGAATCCTTAGACAAGTGAAACTCCCAGGAATCCATGAGACTCCTAGCAACAGTGGTTATGGAATCTGAAATGGTCACCTTCTGTAACCAGGCAAGACTTCCAATGGAGGGATGGGGACAACAACCAACCCACAAAAACTTAAACCCATAATTTGCCATATCTACAAGATGTCCAAGGATAAAGATGGAGAAGAAATTAAGGGAAAGGCCAATCAATGTCTGGCCCAACTTGAGAGACAGCCAAACCCTGACAATATTAATCATGTTCTGTTATGCTCACAGACAGAAGGCTAGCATAACTATCCTCTGAGAGGCTTCATCCAGCAACTGATGGAAATGAATACAGAGACCCTCAGCCAAACCTGGGAAATCCTGTAGAAGAGAGGGAGGAAGAATTGAAGGAGCCAGAATGGTCTACAACACCAAAGAAAACCTACAGAGTCAAGTAACCTGGGACCATAGGGGCTCACAGAGACTGAACTACAAACCAAGGATTACGTATGGTTGGACCTCATCCCCCTAAAATATGTAACAGATGTCCAGGTTGGTCTTCAAGTAGGTCCTCTAGGAGCAGGGGCTGTCTCTGACTCTTGGGTACCTTTTGATTCCTTTTGCCTAACTGGTCTGCTAGCAGGAGAAACTGGGAGGAGATGAGAGAGTGGATTTTTTGATAGGGATCTAAAATCAATTAATTAAGTTAATTAATTAATTCTAGGTATATATTCATACCAAATATTAAAACTAATAAACAACTTGGCTGCCCTTAGGTTATTATTTTCAGAAAAACAATAGTTGTTTTATACATGTGTGCAAAATATTAAAACCAACTGAAATTCAAAATAGTATAGCATTAGGAAATATATAAGGTATTAAGAAATATATAAGTGTCTGCTCCAGGAACAACAGGGGAAACGATGCCCTGAAGGCCCATGTAGGTTTATTTAAAACCCTGCTAATGTCCAGACTCATGTACTAGATCTATGGAGCCCACCAGAAACTGTCCACTGTTCAGAGGCCTTCTCTGCCTACCTCTCCCCAGGGGCCATTGATGTGAGTGACCTCTGACCAGTGCCAGACAACCAAGAAGTTTTCTGCCATCCTATGACCAACCAGAGTCTGATTATACAACTTCTGGAGGTGCAGGCCCATGTGCTGGGTGAAGCAGCTCTGCAGTAACATTTTGATGACTTTGGGGGTGGGGGTGTAGGGTGCTAGGGATGTTCATGTGCTATCTGTGCAGCTTCTCTGCCTGAGAGGCTGCTGTCAAGATGCCTAGTTCCTTTCTGGCAAACAGCAGGTAGCTAAGGAAAACCAGCAGGTAGCAAAGGATGTCACATGGCACCAAGCCACGCTTCAGCTGCCCCAGTATCAGACCTATAGTTTGCTCACCTTCAATGAGTTCCCATGTCACAGCAGGTCTCTTGGCCTTGAAAAGCTGTCATGTCCACCTTGGAGCTTGGGTAACTTTGAACAGCTGGTAACTAGTTTGACTCTTCATGATTCCAACTTCTTTGGTCCCCAGTAAAGATGGTTGAGGACACAGGGACCCAGTTCTGAGAGGGGAAGTTTCTTTCTGCTGCTTCCCTGGATGTAAATATATGACACCTCCTCTGCAGAAATAAATTTGCTTTATGAAGAACCAAAAAGAAGTCTAAGGTGAATGTTAACAAATACTAACAAATCCAATAAGAGATCCATAAGTACTATTTGGAAGAATTATATTTACATTTTTGTTAGATAATTAAAAATAATGAATGCTAAGATTAATACAAGCATAATTGTATAAAACAAAGATTCAATATTGTCTTAATATCAGCTTGTCAAATTTACATATAACCTGACTTTAACTTCATTTAAAAAGTTTGCATCAAAATAAATACAAGATTTTCACAGATCCAATATATTTAAATGATAATTATCAAAATAATTTGAATAGAAGCAACTAATTTTAGCTACTGCCTTCAAAAGCTTATTATAAGTAAGTATATAGTAAAAATTTCTTCATGTTACGTAGGAAAAAGAAATAAATGAATTAAAATTACATGTAAATGTCTAGGTCCAGCTGGATAAATAATTCAATGCCTATGTTAGAGTTACTATTGCTGTAATGAAACACCATGATTGACCAATAGCAAATTGGGGAGGGCAGAGTTTGTTTGATTTACATACATGCTCACATTTTAGTCCATTATAGAGGTAGAGGAAGGAGCTCATACAGGGCAAGAACCTGGGGGCAGGAGTTACAGATGCTAACGCCATGTTGGAGTGCAATTTAATGGCTACTGCGGAATTATATGGAGTCATTTTCTCAATCGATATCATCTCCTCTCATATGACTCTACCTTGTATCAAGTTGACATTAAATTAGCCTGAACAAAAGCGCATACAAATAAGATACATGAGTAAAAAGAACATGAAAAAATTATTGTTAAATTATTTTATCTATTTACTTTCCAGATGCCCCCCCGCCCCCCACACACACACACTTGTCTCCCTTCCCACAGTTCCTCATCCCATTCCTCCCCATCTTGCCTCTCTGACACACTAGGCCTCCCCATTCCCTGGGACCTGAAGTCTCTCCAGGATTAAGCTCATCTTCTCCCACTGAGGCCAGACAAGACAGAGTTCTCCTACATATGTGCCAGAAACCTCAGTCCAGCCTGCGTATGCTCCTACTTGGTGGCTGAGTCTCTGGGACCTCTGTGTGGTCTGGATTTGTTGAGACTGCTGGTCTTTCTATGGGGTTGCTCCCCCTTTCAGCTTCCTCAGTTCTTTCCCTAATTCAAACATAAGAATCTATGGCTTCGGTTGAGTGGTTGGGTCTAAGTATCTGCCTCTGTCTCTGTCAGCTGCTTTTAGAGCCTCTCAGAGGACAGACATGCCAGGCTCCTGTCTGCAAGCATATTTTAGCATAGTAGTGTTAGGGTTTAGTGTCCCCCCCCCCCGCCATGAGATGGATCCCAAGTTGGGCCAGTTATTGGACCACCTTCCCTTCAGTCTCTTCTCCATTTTCATCTGTGTGATTCTTTTAGACAGAAACAATTCTGGGTCAGGAATTTTGACTGTGGGTTAGTAACTCTGTCTCTTTACTTGAGGCCCTGTCTACTGAAGGTGGGCACTTTAAGTTTACTCTCCCCGTTTTTGGGCAATTTGGGTAAGGTCACCCCCAATGAGTCCTGAGAGTGTCTCACCTCCAGGGTCTCTGGTACTTTCTAGAGGGTCCCGCCACCTCCCACTGCCTGGGACTGCTTATTTCCATTCATTCTCTTGGCCCCTTTGGGCTTCTCCTCCTCCTCGTCGAGCCACCCCCCCAGGCTCCCCCCCGCCCGCCCCGCATCTGATCATGTTCTCCTTTTCCCCTCCCCTCCCCTCTTCCACCCAGGTCCCACCCTCCCTCTACCACCTGGGATTATTTCATTTCACCTTCTATGTGAGATTCAAGCTGCCACACTTCGGCCTTTCTGTTGTTACATTTCTTATGATATGTATGGTTGTATCCTAGTTATTTGAGGCTCTTCCCTACCTACTTTCTCTTCTATTAGTTTCAGTGAATCTGGTTTTATGTGGAGTCTTTGATCCACTTGGACTTGAGCTTTGTACAAGGAGATAAGAATGGGTCAATTTGCATTCTTCTACATGCTAACCTTCAGTTGAACTAGCACCATTTGTTGAAAATGCTGTCTTTTTTCCATTGATCGTTTTAGGTTTTTGTCAAATATCAAGTGGCCATAAGTGTGTGGGTTCATTATTCTTATCTTATGTTTAAAAGCAATTATATACATAATAATATAAACAAAATTAATAAAATATCCATGAGGAAACCTTTGAACATTTTACCCAATACTTACAACACAGTGTAATACAACATTCATTTCAAATTAAACACATATTTCTTCTAAATCATTTATTTTTTGCTAGAGTAAGAACTCTCCAAATCCTTTTTCTTTAGTTTTTACATTTATACTGTAATATTGTCATCTATACTCACCTTATCAAAACACAAATTAGAATATCTCACTTCTATTTAACTGTAAATTTATGCTCATTGACTCTTTTCATATCTTCATATCCTTTGATAACATCTAGGATTTCATGATAAGTATATTTATATGTATCAAAAATGCTATTTTATTTTACTTGTTTAATCTCTTAGTTTTATCACTTGGTTGACTAGTATTGAACTACATGTAGTTTCTGAAATATATTGTACTAGGATTGCAATTTTAAAATACATTATAAAATGTTCAGAAGTTTTATATACATGTAACCAAGGTTTGCCTATCACTGTACTTTATTGTATGAGATTTATAGATTTCATATATTATAGTTATGTAATTGTTATGAAATGAGGAAAAGAAATGACCTCTTTTTCATATCCTGCAACTTTTTGATAAAGAGGTTGTCTGGTCATGGAAGATTTGCAAAGTATACCTCTTTACACCTTATGGTCCTTATATCTTTGGGAAAAGCTAGATTTGTAATAACAATTCAAAGCAATTCTCATTTGTAGTTCTAGTTCAATAATGGAATAAATCCATTATTTTGGAATAATATAACAATGATGAAAAATTTTATGTATAAATATTTACCTAAAATTTTTCTGAGTGCTGTTTGGTTTTACCATTTTCTGGCATCATATTGTTCATAGTACATTATTATTTCAATAGCTCAAACTAAGGGAATATTATGAACACCTCATATCTTTTCCTAGCAATTTTCATTCTTTCATAAGTATATTCATTTTTTTCTAAAAGTCTTGGTCGTTCTTTTCCTATGTTATACTATTTTGATTTACAATAGTTTCATTATAGTGTAGGGTTTATTAATCTACATTTTGTTTTATCATTTATAACATAATTTCTATACATTTTTCACTGGTTTTGAAATTCCCTCACACAATGCTTGTAGACTAATGTGATATTTTGTTAACACCTGGTTAATAAACTTGAATGTATGGGAAGTTCCTTCCACCGTGAGACTTCAAAACGGCTGTAGTGTCCTAACACCATAAAGAAGAGAAAAAGGAAAGGGCAATTTCAAGGGAAAAACATTGCTCACATGAACAAGTAATGCCTCTCAGGAGTAGTTCAGCAAATTTCTGTGTCAACAAACCCTGAAAGGTAGTGGTGTACTTGGACCTTTTACCTCTAGGATTTATGTTATCTATGGCTAACAAAAGTACAATTTCATAGGTGTGCAAAATAGGCTGACTAAATACCTCAAGAGTTTACTTATTTGAAGTTTTAATTAAAATAGGTGGGTGTGGTTTATTGACAAAAGGCTCTTAAGCTAAAGAATAAAAGAATCTGAAAAATAAACAATCCAAGGACCAATATATACAGATTAATTTTATTCACTTACATAACATGTTCTTTTTTAAATATTATTTATTTAATGTACATGAGTATACTGTAGCTGTCTTCAGGCATACCAGAAGAGGGCATCAGATCCCATTACAGATGGTTGTGAGCCACCATGTGGTAGCTGGGATTTGAACTCAGGACCTCTGGAAGAGCAGTCAGTGCTCTTAACCACCGAGCCATCTCTCCAGCCCACATAACACTGGGCTTGTTGGCTGCAGAAGGGATGGATCCCCAGATGGGACAGTCTCTGGATGACCCACTTTCAGTCCCTGTTCCAATCGTTGTCCCTGTATTTCCTCCCAAGAATATTTTGTTCTCTCTTTTAAGAAAGACTGTAGCATCTACATTTTGTTCTCCCATCCTTTTGAGCCTCATATGGTCTGTGAATTGTATCTTGGACAGTCCAAGCTTTTGAGCTGATATTCAGTTATCAGAGCGTGCATACCATGTGTGTTCTTTTGTAACAAGATTACCTAACACAAGATATTTTTTAGTTCCATCCATTTGTGTACGAATTTCATGAAGTCATTGTTTTTAATAGCTGAGTAGTAATCCATTGTGTAAATACACTATATTTTCTGTATCCATTCCTCTGTTAAAGGACATCTAGGTTCTTTCCAGCTTCTGGCTATTATAAGTAAGGTTGCTATGAACATAGTGGTCCATGTGTCCTTGTTGCATGTTGGAGCGTCATATGGGTATATGCCCAGGAGTAGCATAGCTGCATTCTCAGGCAGTACTGTATCCAATATTCTGAGGAACCTCCAGAATGATTTCCAGAGTGGTTGCACCAGCTTTCAGTCCCACCAACAATGGAAGAGTGTTCCTCTTGCTCCACATCCTTACCAGCATCTGCAGTCACCTGAGTATTTGATCTTGGCCATTCTGACTGGTGTGAGGTGGAATCTCAGGGTTGTTTTGATTTGCATTTCCCTGATGACTAAGGATGTTGAACATTTTTTTAAGGTGCTTCTTGGCCATTCAATATTCCTCAGTTGAGAATTCCTTGTTTAGCTCTGTAACCCAATTTTGATAGAATTATTTGATTCTGTGGAGTCTACCTTCTTGAGTTCTTTGTATATATTAGATATTAGCCCTCTTTCAGCTGGAGGATTGGTAAAGATCTTTTCCCAATCTCATGGTTGCTGTTTTGTCCAAGAAAAGTGTCCTTTGACTTACAGAAGTTTTGCAATTTTATGAGGTTCCATTGTAAATTATTTATTTTAGAACATAAACCATTGGTGTTCTTTTGAGAAAAATTTCCCCTGTGCCTATGTGTTTGAGGTTCTTCCCCACTTACTCTTAGTTTCAGTGTGTCTGATTTTATGTAGAGGTCCTTGATCCACTTGGACTTGAGCTTTCCACACTGATATAAGAATGGGTCAATTTGCATTTTTCTACATGCTGACCTCCAGTTGAACTTGCATCATTTGTTCGAGATGTTGTCTTTTTCCACTGGATGGTTTTAGCTCCTTTGTCAAAAACCAATTGACCATAAATGGTGTGTGTTCATTCCTTGGTCTTTACTTCTTCTAATTCATTGATCTAATATCCTATTTCTGTATCAATACCATGCAGTTTTTATCATGACTGCTCTGTAATATGTCTTGAGGTCAGGGATGGTGATTCCCACAGAAGTTCTTTTATGGTTGAGAATAATTTTTGCTATCCTGGGCTTTTGTTATTTTAAAGGAATTTGTGAATTGCTCTTTTTAACTCTATGAAGAATTGAGTTGGAATTTTGATGGGAATTGCATTGAATCTGTAGAGTGTGTTCAGAAAGATGGCCATTTTTACCATACTAACCCTGCCAATCAATGAGCATGGGAGATCTTTCCTCTTCTGAGATCTTTGATTTCTTTCTTAAGGAGACTTGACATTCTTGTCATAGAGATCTTTCACTTGCTTGGTAAGAGTCACACCAAAGTAGTTTATGTTATTTGTGACTATTATGAACTATGTCATTTCCCTATTTTCTTTCTCAGCCTGTTTATCCTTTTAGTAGAGGAAGGATTCTCATTTGTTTGAGTTAATTTTATATCCAGCCACTTTGCTAAAGTTGTTTATCAGCTGTAGGAGTTCTCTGGTAGAATTTTTGGGGTCACCTAATTATACTATCATGTATATGCAAATAGTGATATTTTGACTTCTTCCTTCCCAATTTGTATCACTTTGATCTCTTTTTGTTGTCTAATTTCTCTGACTAGAATTCCAAGTACTGTATTGAATAGGTAGGGAGAGAATAGGCAGCATCGTATCTAGACCCTGATTTTAGTAGGATTGCTTCAAGTTTCTCTCCATTTAGTTGATGTTGACTACATTTGTACATTGCTTTTGATGTGTTTGTGTATGGGCTGTGAATTCCTGATCTTTCCAAGACTTTTTATCATAAAGGGTATTGAATTTTGTCAAATACTTTCTCAGCATCCACTGAGATGACTATGTGGTTTTTTTTTCTTTGAGTTTGTTTATATAGTGGATTACATTGTTGGATTTCTATATATTGAACCATCCCTGCATCCCTAGGATGAAGCTTACTTGATCATGTTGAACGGTCATCTTGAACAATCATCTTGATTTGTTCTTGGATTTGGTTTGCATGAATTTTATTGAGTATTTTTGCATTGATATTCATGAGGGATATTGGTCTGAAGTTATCTTTCCTTGTACGGTCTTTGTATGGTTTAGGTATAAGAATAATTGTGGCTTCAAAGAACAATTTGGGTTATGTTCCTTCTGTTTTTATTTTGTGGGTTAATTTGAAGAGTACTGATATTAAGCCTTCCTTGAAGGTCTGATAGTGTTATGCAGTAAACGCATCTGGTCCTGGGTTGTTTTTTGTTTGTTTGTTTTTATTTTGTTTTGTTTTGTTTTGGTTGGTTGGGGAATTTTAATGACTGATTCCATTTCTTTAGATTTTATGGGACTGTTTAGATGGTTTATCTGATCCTGCTTAAGCTTTGGTACCTGGTATCTGTCTACAAAATTGTTCATTTCCTCCATATTTTCCAGTGTGGTTGAGTATAGGCTTTGTAGTAGAACCTGTTAATTTTTTTTAATTTCCTCAGCTTTTGTTGTTATGTTTCCTTTTCATTTCTGATTTTGTTAATTTTGATAGTGTCTCTGTGCCCTCTGGTTAGACTGGCTAAGGGATAATCTATCTTGCTTGTTAATTTCCTCAAAGAACCATCTCCTGGTTTTGTTGATTGTATTTTTCTATCTCTAATTGGTTGATTTCAGCCCTGACTTTGATTATTTCCTGCCTTATATTCCTCTTGGGTATATTTCCTTCTTGTTATTCTAGAGCTTTCAGGTGTGCTTTCAAGCTGCTAGTGTATGCTCTTTCCAGTTTCTTTTTGGAGGTATTCAGAGCTATTTGTTTTCCTCTTAGCACTGCTTTCATTGTACCCCACGAGTTTGGATATGTTGTGGCTTCATTTTCATTAAGTTCTGAAATGTCTAATTTTTTCGTTATTTCTTCCTTGACCAAGTTATCATTGAGTAGAGCGTTGTTCACCTTCCGAGTATATGTGGGCTTTCTGTTCTTTTTGTTGTTATTGAAGATCAGCATTATTCTATGGTGATCTGATAAGATGCATCTTTTAATGGTCTTATATGTTGAAGCCCATTTTGTGACTAACTATATAGTCATTTGTTTAGAAGGTACCATGATGTGCTGAGAAGAAGGTATATTTTATTTTAGGATGAAGTGTTCTATAGATATCCTATAGATATCTGTTAAATCCATTTGCTTCATAAATTTTGTTAGTTCTACTCTGTCTCTGTTTAGTTTTTGTATCCATGATCTGTCCAGCAATAAGAGTGGCATGTTGAAGTCTCCCACTATTATTGCGTGTGGTGCAGTGTATGCTTTGAGCTTAACTAAAGTTTCTGTTATGAATGTGGTTAACTTCGCATTTGGAGCATAGATGTTCAGAATTGAGAGTTCATCTTTACAGATTTTTCGTTTGACAATTATCATATGTCCTTCCTTAACGTTTTTGATAATTTTGGTTGAAAGTCAATTTTATTTGATATTAGAATGACTTCTCCAGCTTGCTTCTTTGGACAATTTGCTTGGAAAAAATTTTCCTGCCTTTTATTCTGGGGTATTACCTTTGTCCGTGAGGTGCATTTTTTGTATGTAGCAAAATGCTGGGTCCTCTTTATGTATCCGGTCTGTTAGTCTATGTCTTTTTATTGGGGAATTGAGTCCATTGATGTTGAGAAATATTAAGGACCAATGACTATTATTTCCTGTTATTTTTGTTTTTAGAAGTGGAATTATGCTTTTGTGTCTATCTTATTTTGGGTTTTTTGAAAGGGGATTACTTTCTTGATTTTCCTAGGGTATATTTTCCTTCTTTGTGTTGGAGTTTCCCATCTATTATCCTTTGTAGGGCTGGATTTGTGAAAAAATATTGTGTAAATTTTGTCATGAAATGTCTTAGTTTCTCCGTCTATATTAACTGAGAGTTTTGCTGGATATAATAGCCTGGGCTGGCAGTTATCTTCACTTAGTGTTTGTATGACATCTGCCCAAGATGTTCTGGCTTTCATTTTTCCTGTTGAGAAGTCTGGTGTAATTCTTATGGACCTGCTTTTGTATGTTACTTGACCTTTTTCCCTTACTACTTTTAATATTCTTTCTTTGTTTTGGGCATTTGGTGTTTTGACTATTATGTGATGCAACTTCTTTTCTGATCGATTCTACTTGGAGTTCTGTTGGCTTCTTGTACGTTCATGGGCATCTCTTTCTTTAGGTTAGGGAAGTTTCGAGATTCCTCATTTTCCATTTATCTGAACCTGTTAAAAATGACAGATATTATGTCCAAAGTGAGTAACTCCCCTACCCACAGTGAGAGAACTGATTACAATTTCATAAAAGTAAGCCTAAATATGAGATTTTGTTTACTAATAATAATCTTTGTCTTCCTTAATATTCGCCCAAATTCCCACTACCTATGGAAAGGACATCTAGTTTCTGGTCAAAGATCTCAAACCTGCTAACAGTCATATGAAATCCACTTGCTTTTCTAACATTTTGCTTCTCTACTTTCCCCTCTCCCAAGTGGTAGCCTTGGCAGTTTGTTTCCTTATATTCCTTTTGTTCTACCAATGGAGTTTTCCAGTTCACTGGTTTCGATGCACCCTTGCTTACAACAAAAACACTAACATTTTAGTTAGAAATTAAATCAAGCCATAGCCTAGTCGACTATTCACATTTCCTTTCTCACAGTGCTATTTAACATTAATAATATTATCAGAGATGTACTTAATGGTATATCAGTACTCTGAAATTCCATCATCATTATTACTGTTTTCTCTTGTGAAATAAATCAAAACAATCTTACATGTAAAACACAACAATGAATCAGTTTATTAATTTGAATTCACTTTCAGTAATGGATGATCATCTCAGTGTATATTTTATGATTGCAAACAATTTTCTCTTTCTACCCTAAAACTTTATACTCTGTGTGTGTGTTTGTGTGTGTGTGAGTGTGTATGTGTGTGTGTGTGTGTGTGTGTGTGTGTGTGTGTGTGAGAGAGAGAGAGAGAGAGAGAGAGAGAGAGAGAAATAGAGAGAGAGAGAGAGAGAGAGAGAGAATGTTGTGTTGGATGTCCTGAAATTTAATCAAATTTCTTAATAGAGAATATTTATCAGGTAATCATCACTATCTCATGTGACCTAGCCTTAAAATAACTCTGCGTACATGAATGAATTTATTTAAATACTGTCTTGTGGTCCAAACAAAAAGTGATACAGGCTTACAAGTGGGTTCCATAGGCCTTTTTGTTGTTCTGTAATAAAGGTGAAATTTTAGATTTAAAATTGAAAAGATAAAATCCATCTCATTCCCTATTCCTTTCCCTCCAATTCATCCCCAGTACACCCATCTATAACCATCACTATCCCTCCAAATATCATGTGCTCCTTTAATTTTGAAACCACTGAGTCTTCTTTTTATTGCAAGTTTTTGTATACATGTAGATCCATGTACATAGATAGCCTTTCAAGGGTCCATTCCTATAGAAAATGTACTTTCCCTTTCCTAGAAGTCATCAATTACAAATTGCTCCTCCTCTAGGGGGTAACTTCATTAATTATCTCTTCCACCCAAGCTCATTTATTTGGTCTGGCTTGTTATCATCCAGGTTTTCTGTATGCCATGATAGTGGCTGTGAGTTCACGCAGGCAACTGCCTTCTTATACTCAGGAAACAGTTTTACTGCATACACACACTTTTCTGGCTCTTGTACTCTTTCTGGTCCCTCCTTCATGAAGATCCCTGAGCCCTGGGAAAGAAGGTTGTTGTATCTTAGTAACATTTATATGACTTTAATATGGCACTATTACCAAGGCAACTTAAAGAAGAAAGATTTTATTTTGGACTTACGTTCAAAAAGATCTTTTGCCATCACAGGGGAACATAGCAACAAACAGGCAGACATGGTAGGAAAACAACAGCTAAGAGCTCACATCTTTATTCATAAACAGAACACAGAGTGTTCTAGGGATGTCAGGAGGATTTTGAAAACTTAAGTCTTTAACCAGCCACATATCTCCAATACCTTCTAATCTTTGCCAAACAGCCATCAACTAGGGGCCAAGTGTTAAGATCCCTAATAGTTACACTGGACATCTCATTCAAACCACCGTATTCCAATCCCTGGCACCAATAGTCTCTTGGCCATATTGTAATACTAAATACACTATCCATCAAACTTCAAAAGTCTCTCATAATATTTCACCATTTCAATACTATGTAAATTTGAAAGTTTATTCTGAGACTCAGGACAATCTATTAATTGTAACTCTCATAATAATAATAATAATAATAGCAATAATAATAGCAATAATAACAATAACACACTTCCAACATATGATGGCACAGTTTATATACTGTCATTTTGGAAGGGTAGAATCTAAGAATAGTGAGGAAATACTGGACCAAACAATACTGAAATCCAGCGTGTGGAATTCTAAATTTTACAGCCTCATGTCTCATGTCAAATGGCTTAATTGCCTCTGCCTTTACATCTTTACTGCCTTCAAGTTATATCTCTCTCTCAGGCTGTTTCTCTGTTAGTGTGCATGCCTCCTTACTGAAATCCCACATCTCTGACTTGTCTAATGTCTTGAGATCTCTAATGCTATCCAAGATTCAGTTTCCCAGCTTAGACAATGGTTTCTCAGAGACTTGCCTTCTCAGGGTCTTCAAGTAGAACTGGTTCTCAACCTATGAGTTAAGATCTTTTCAGGAGTCAAACAACATTTTCACATATGATATCCTGGATATCATACACTTGCATTACAATTCATAACAGTAGCAAAATTAAAGTTATGAAGTAGCAGTGAAAATAATTTTGTGGTTAAGGTCACTGTGTCACAGAATTAGGAAGATTGAAAACCACTGATAAAGAGATTTCCCTGGAATATATTTTCTGGCCTCAGTGGCATTCCTAACCATGGAAGAATATTCCACAGCCCCTTTACTCATGTATGCCTTAGAATTCTAAAACCAGAACCATATGGAAGGTATTGCCAAGTTTAGCTGCCTGCTTGGAATGGATTCTGTCTCCCTTGAATCAAATTAGCAGCAGCTCATTCAATGTTGTATTTTTTGAACAGAAAATTCTTGGACTTATTTTTCTCAAAAGTTGAAAGCTTAGTTAGGCAGAACTTGTTCTGATGGCAATCCTCATTTTATTTTATTTTAAATCAGGCCCGTTTTTAGTTTCTTTATCACTTTCAGCACAAGCCCTGCTCTCAATGTTAAATTTTCTGGTGCACGTTGACTCTTCCAACAATATATTTTGTTTTTCTTTCTACGTCAATTATTTTTTCTTTGTAGGCTTACATAAGTTTGATTACTAATAATCACATTACAATCAATGTTAAGCTGTTTTGAAATATTCTACAAATTATGGCAAAAAGAAACCAGATTTTTTTTGCCAAGGTTTCACAATAATAATCTCTAGCCCAATTGCTGTTAAAGTCCTTTGCCCCATTAAGCCTCTTGAACCATGCCTCCACAGACCATATAGTTCTTAACATGTTTATTAGGGATCCTACTAAGATGACCCTTTAAACTATGATTCTAAATGCTTACATATTTCAACCACATTTGTAGTCCAAAGTTCCAAAACCATCCATTAAAACAAAACAAACAAATAGACAAAAATCATGATCAGGCCTGTTATAGCAAATAGTCCAATTATTGTTACCAACTTCTGTATTAGTTCCTGTTCTATTGCTGTGACAAAACACTATGACCAAGCCAATTTATTGAATGAAAAGAGTATACTGAGAAAGGGAAAAGGCTTTTGAAACCTTAAGTGTGAAACAAGTGCCACACCTATCAACTCATTCTGAACAGCTGCCGACTGGCTACCAAATACTCAAACGACCCAGATTTATGGTGGTGGGGCATCCCTTTTTAAGTCATAGTGTGTAATAATATATATCACATTTACAGTAGCTAGACCCAGTGTCTTGTCCTTAGAATGCTGGCTGATTGTTTGTATCTATGTTAATAGTTATCTATTGAGCAAAGAACCTTTTTCTATGAGTATAAAGGTAAGTACTTAAGATGTTTAATATTATCATTTAACAAAGTACTTAGGTTCACACTCGAGACTTATGACATACCCAGTTACTGGTTCTTGGCCAATCTAACTGTAAAAGGAATGAATTTCACCTTATGGAGCAGGCTTGAAGTTAAAAAAGAAAATGGTTTGTTACTTGCATAACATTTGTGACACTATCATGCCAGTGGAAATGTCTTGCCAGACCAGTCATTCTAGAATTTATGGCTCATAGATGGTTAAAACTCCTAATTACAGTTTCCCCCAATGGTATTCTGTATGTCTCCTTTCTGCACTATGAAAATTACGTAGTAAGAATTAACCTATCAGTTTAGTGCCAGCTTGATTTATTCGTTGCCTATTACTCACCTATGCAATGTGTGCTGAATATTTTATGCCAACCTGACACAAGCTAAATTCATCTGAGAGGAGGGAACCTCAATTAGGAAAATTCCTAAATAAGATTGGGCTGTAGGCAAGCCTCCAGAGCATTTTCTTTGTGATTGATGTGGAAGGACCCAGTCCATTGCAGGCGGGGACATCCATAGCCTATTGGTCTTGGGTTATATAAGAAAGCAAGCTGAGAAAACCAGAGTAATCAAGTCTGTAAGTATCATCCTTCTTGATCTTTGCATTAGCTCCTGCTTCAAGGTTCCCTTCGTGTCTCTGTCTTGACTTACCTCAATAAAGGAGAATGATGTTGCTATGTTAAGCCAAATAAACACTCCCTAAGTTGCTATTTGGCATGATATTTCATGACAGCCATATTGACCCTTACTAGGACACAATATATTCACAAATAGAATCCTATCATGTTCATGAAGGCAAGAAACTGAAATGTCAATAACCTATAATATTAGGAGAATTTATAGGACAAAAAGAGGTACCTAATACCTGGTAGTTTGCTTTCATCTACTTATGTATGTATGTATGTATGTATGTATGTATGTATGTATGGATGGATGGATGGATGGATGTATTTTGTTCACTTAAAATCCAGCTCACTTGGCCCCTCCCAGGTACTCCCTCTCATCGAGTGGTGACATTTGGCTTTTTATTTGGTATTGCACATTGTCTGGGGAAGGCCTTGTTCCTGCAACAGGGTGACTGCATTTAAACCTTTTTCATATATACGTATATTTCAAAAAGCTTCTACACTAGTGAGTTTTCATATAGCTTTTCCAAAAGTCTTAAGAATATTTATTGCTATTCCAGAGTGCCTGAGTTTAGTTCCCAGTAGCCACCAAGGTAGTTCACAACCACCTCTATCCCCTTCCTCAGAGAATTTGATGTACTTTTCTAATCTATGCTGGTACCTGCACTCATATTTTTATGATGCAAACACATATATACATATAGTTTAACTTTTAAACAAAGATTTTTGTATTTTTTTTCATTCCCATACTCCTTCCTCTACTCAGCTGTCCTATATCCCTTTTAACACTTCCTGTTTCATTATTCCCCATTCTTCCTTCTTATCACCAATGTTCTATGCCAAACCTTTTGACTTCTCATGGCCCTTCATTACCTTTCTGACTTACGTTGTTACTCAAATTTTAATACACATCTAAAGATTTAAAATTATCACCTACCAGTGGAAGAGAATACACTGTCCTTGGGCATTACCTTACTGTGTATAACTATTTCTAGTTCTATTCATAGGATAAAATTTGATAATTAAATTTTTCTTTAACATATATCAGAATCCTATTATGTACATATACCACAATTTCATTGTCTACTCATAAATTGAGGAAATTAAAGAATATTTCTATCCCTTGGCTACAGTGAATAGAGCAGAGATAAACAGAGATGAGCACATATCCCAACAAGAGAGTGTAGAATTATTTGAGTATATTTTCAAAAACAGTATAGCTGGATTATGTAGTAGATCTCTTTCTAGCATTTTGAGGATACCAACACCAGTTTTTTCCCATAAAAGGTGGCTAAGTATTTCTATTTCTCCACACTTACATTACTGTTTGCAGTCGTTCAAAAAAACTTAGACATTCTGATTTGGGTAAAATAAAACCTCAAAGTAGTTTAATTCACCTGTCTCTAAGAGCTAAGAATGTTGAACATTGAAAAATATATTTTTCAGTCATTTGGATTTCTCCTGAGAATTCTTTACTTAATTCTATGTTTCAATGTTGAGCTTGACTGTTTATGTCCTTGATGCTTAGGTCTTTTTGATTCTATGAATATCCTAGATACAAAGTTCTGTTCTATAACTGGTAGAGAAATTTACCTATTTTGTAGGCTGCCTCTTTCCTTGAATGATGGTATTCTTTACTTTATAGAACCTTTTTAATTTCATGTAGACCCATTTGTCATAGAACTATACTACTGTTATTTTGTTCAGGAAAACCTTTCCTGGCCTTATAAGTTATACTGTGAAGTTGTTTTATAGGCTCAAACACATTTTCCTCCTCAATGATTGCTTTTTAAAAATATTGTATTTTTAAAGCTAATTTTGCCTTCACACACACACAGACACACAAAAACAGCTGAGTATACAGTAAACACAAAATTTCCATGTATATGCAGAAATAAGGAAAGCAAGAAAATCTTATGTGAAGGATGAAGATTTCAAAAATATTGGAATATGAATATGTCAAAGTAAGTTATGTTAATAGCCTGTTAGTCTTAGAGGATATAGATCATCTGTAGCTAAAGCACGTCACATGAGTCATGTTGATTTTATAGAATCCGGCATTCTGTTACTTTATTAATCCTCCTTTTTAAGTTCCTTACAAAATGTTCCACAAGAAATAACACTGATGACCAGACAACAGCACTTTGTAAGTGTCTCTCCCATTAATCAGCATGCTTGAATCCAAGAAGCTATTATTTTAGCCACATTTAAATCCTGATTGCATTTTATTCTGCCTTGGCAAGGTTCACAATGTGATCTTCATTAGAATGTATTTTAAGCTTTCACATGCTGGCACGGCCATTATTTGTATCCTGTACTGTGAGCAGTAAATCATGTGGAAGATGGCTAGATATAGAGTTTCTAGATCCAAAATTCCCTCCCTTTTGTTTTATTTTGTTCCTTGGTATTTCTCAAGGACTGAAAGGAAATTTATGATACAACTACATTTGAAAAATAAACAGATTGCCATGAGATTCACATAACCACCTATCACTTTCAAGTACACTTAATGATATCGTCCTAGCTCCTCTGATACTTTTACTGAGATGAGGCAATATAAAGTAGATTGGGTAGGTAGAACTTGGTAAATGTCAGAGGTAAATCTTGAGAACACTAAAATAATTTATTATTGTGTCATATCTTTAGAAATTTCTCGCATTTGGTCATAAAATGGTCTTGATTGCTTGTACTTAATACCTGTGCCTCAGTATTGTGAAGCTCCATTAAAGTATTCATTTTAAATTTTCCTTCCCAGTAACAAAAATTATTGCTTGGCAACAAAACATGGCTACTATTGCATGGCCCCTTCTCTTCTGCTTGCCAGACAGGGAGTATGACATATTTTATCATGTCACAGAACATCAAAAACCATATGATTCTAAATGAGACATGGCTTGAATTCTAGCATCCCAACTATAGGCTTATGGCCTTATGCAGTGATTTTCAGTAGGCATTAATCTGTTTCTTTCATAATCCTTGGAGTATATGGAAATATCTGAGATAATTTGGATTACAATGGCAAGGGGTCACCAGTATTTCTACAGAGATGAGTCAGAATTATGGTATGACATACAGATAGTATAGTGCCAGTGTCCCCCAGCATTGGAATTTCCAAAGATGGGATCAACAGCTTTGACAAAGCTTTCAGTAGATTCCTGGAGTGTGTGTTATCAGTCAAGATATTGGTCCAAATTATCTATAGGGGAAGATCTGGCTATGTTTGAAAACTTCAGAGTAATACCCTCAAATTCTTTGCCCAATGTATTAATAGTTATAAAGAGGATGAATTATTCTATACGATGTTCTATAAGGTGAAGAATACAGGCCATACCGTTTTGGCTGGGTTTTGTGTGCATTTTTTTAATTTATGGTTATAGTATTTCTTTTAATTTATGGCTATACTAAGGGACCCGATGGGCCCTTGTACCAGCAGCTCCCAGATGTCTTAGGTGAGGTTCAATCAGGACCTCGTCTCTCTTGAAAAATGTATAGAGCAATAAAGAAGCATGGGCCACAAAGGGCAGAGGATCCTTGAAAGAGGGCAGTGTAACCCTGCCTTCCCAATGTCTGGTAATTCTGAGCTTCTTTAACAAAGAAAATTAGTGAACGTAGGCAGATTGCTCCAATCCTCATACCTTTTGAAAATAATTTTAAAAGTTTGTAAAATACTCTGCCCTATAGAGGCATACTAATAAAGACTGCATGATACTGATACAAAGGCAGAGATATGCAACAATGGAATAAAAAGAAAAAGATCTAAAATAAAGTCCATGCAGGTATAATTAGCTAATTTTTAATCAAAGGTGTCAGAAGAAAATTTTAAAGAAATGCAAATGTCCAGCAAACATAAAATTTAAGTGCTCAATATCATTATTCATGAGGAAAATATAAATTCAAAACTACAGTGAGATATCATTTATTCCAGTTACAATGCCCATTATAAACTTTTTTTTTTTTCGGAGCTGGGGACCGAACCCAGGGCCTTGCGCTTCCTAGGCAAGAGCTCTACCACTGAGCTAAATCCCCAACCCATTATAAACTTTTAAAATAACACATGATGACAAGATTGAAATTAAGACGAAAACCTGTACAATGTTGGTTGCTGGTATTAGGAACTGGCTTTCACCTCCAAAACCAGTGGTGACATCACTCACAGATGACAGGAACCTGCTTCTGTTGCCATGGCGATGGCCATACATTCCTAGCATACTTTTGGTTTAGTGCCCACCTTTACATGGGAGTGGTTAAATCACAGTTTAAATAAAAGGTAGACCCTTCCTACCCCTCTCCTCTTTTCTCCTTTTTCTCTCTCTCTCTCTCCTCTCTGCTCTCTTCCTTTGCCTCTGTCACCCCTTGAGACTGTATTGTCCTGGTGTGGTCTGTCCAGACCTGAGCCAGGATTCTATCAAAACATTGGTTTGGTTATTACAAAGAACTGTAAGAAGTTTCTTTCAACTCTAAACTAAAACTAAAACTACAACACAATACCCTTAAATAATCTCTGGCATCTGCTCAAAGGAAATTAAAACTGAATAGCAAAGATACATAAATGTTCATATTAAGTATTATGTGACATGAAAAAAAGACCATATGACCATCAGCAGAAGATCAGATGATACATACGAGGTATACATATATAATGGTTGGTATTTAGCCATAAAGAAAAATGAAAATCCTATCACTGTCTTACCCCCCATTCCATTCATCATCAAAGGTAATCTTGGCCAACTGAGTCTTCATCAGTCACATATATATTACTTTCATGCTGACTATTCTGTCCCCTAGCTCCCTCTACTTTAAATACACATTGTACAGACATTAGATCAACTGATTAGGCATAGTAATATCCTTAATTAAAAATGGTTGAGTTGCAATCTTAATTCTATCTAAAACAACTCATTTTGCCATCTAACAACAAATCTATATGTCTATGCATTAGAATCTAAATATTTTCAAGGACAATTTCTATAGCTACCATATCTAGTAACCATGTAAATAGTGTGGAAAGGGTATATTCACTCAGATTCAGATGAGTTACCACCAGTAAATAAAAAATTTATATTTTTAAAGATTTATTTCAATTATTTTTATTCTGTATATGGGGGGGGTAGATGTAGGTATATGTGAATGTAAGCTTCCAAGGAGACCAGAGGTATTAGAGCCATTGAAGCTGGAGTAACAAACAACTGTGAGCTACACAATTATGGGTATTTGGATCCTTTGCCAGAACCATATGTACTTATCCACAAAGTCATCTCTACAGCCTCCAACATAACAAAGTTCATGTAGTTTTGTGAAAACATCAAGCAGAGAAAAATCCATCTAAAACCCATATTCAAAAGCTTTCTGAGCCATAAAATTATGGTGAAATTAATCATTTTATCTTCTAACCAAAAAATTATAGACAATTTGGTACATATACAGATAACTATTACATTGCTTTTAAAGTATTGTCTTTGAATTATTTTCCCAAGGTTTTTTTGTCAGTTTAATGAAAAATGGACACCCATTGATTTAAAATTGTGCAAAATTACAGATTAATATTAAAATTATCCAAACTAATCTCTGTAAATGAATTTTTGATAGCTTTTATAGTGACAACCTCTAATGGGCTACACTGATAGTACTCACAGGCTACACTCCTTCTACAATTAAAAAAATCTCATTTTTTAATTTTAAACTGATCCTAAAATATGAATACATATACAAATAATCATCAGAAAAAAATATGGTAGTATACGATAGTATAGCTACACCATAATGACTATAATTATATAGAAATTACAGATATTGAACTGAAATTATAGTCACTAGACTCAGATTTATGTGTTGTGAATTATATTTATATATCTTAGAAATTATAGATTATTTCTATACATATATAATATTATATAATAGAAACATACAGTAGCAAGAGATGAAATTACTATAATAAAGTAAAAGTTGATTTACTGCTTAATTATATATATTCAAAGAGATAGTATATATTATATATTAATTGATCTACAGCTCCATCATTTAATTGTTTAAACTGTAGAGATAGTGAGTAAAACTAATTTCACCGGATAAAATGAAATTTAAGATTATGAAAACTATAAGCCTATCAACCAAATGATTAGTTTTATACAAAACATAAGTATTAACAGCATTTTTATTCACTGGTAAGGAATTTTAAATACGTCTCAGATGTACTTTCAGACCTTTCATGATTGTATATGGTTTTGCTTCAGAGCATCCTCCTGTCGGCTTACAATAGACATTCACCTTGTCTTGATGAGAATTCAGGGCTGTTTCACCAAGCCGTCCTGTGGGCCAGCAGTGAGTAAGCCCAAACTCAAATTTGTAATAAAGAGACCCTAATGTAATTACATCAGAAATGACCCCTTTCTGTTTTTGGGGGGTTCAAGAATGCTTCATGGCACAACAAGACAACTAAAAGAAGACCAAAGGAGTGGAAATTGGAAAGGAAGAAGTTGAAGTACTGTTATTCATAGAAGTTATGATACTATACATAAGTGATCTCAAAAACTTTACCAGAGAACTCTTGGTGCTAATACACACTTTCAGCAAAGTGGCTAGATAGAAAATTAACTCAAAAAGAAAAGGAGAATAAACAGTAGCTCACCTTTCTACAATAGATAAAGTAGCCAAGAAAGAAAATAGGGAAACAGCCTTCACAATAACTACAAATAATATAAAATATCTTGGTGTAACTCTAACCAAGCAAGTTAAAAACCTGTATGAGAAGAACATCAAGTCTCTGAGAAAAGAAATTGAGGAAGATATCAGAAGATGCTCAAGGATCCATAGGATTACCATAATAAAAATATCCATCTTACTAAAAGTAGTTATCAGATTCAATCAATTTCCATCAAAAATCCAACACAATTCTTTACAGATCTTGAAAGAACAATACTCAATATAATAGGGTAAAAAACAGTACAGGTAAAATAATCTCGTACAATAAAAGAACTTCCAGGGTTATCATAATCTCTGACTTCAAGCTGTACTACAGATCAATAATAATAAAAACCACTTGGTATGGGCATAAAAACAGAAGACCCAGAAGTGAACCAACATAGGCATGGACACTTGATTTTTGACAAAGAAGGCAAAACCCACACAATGGAAAAAAGAGAGAATATTAACAAGTAGTTCTGTACTAACTGGATGTTGGCATAGAAAATAATACAAATAGATCCACATTTATCAACCTGAGTAAAACTCCAGTCCACATTGATCAAAGACCTCAACATAAAACCAGAATACACTAAATCTAATATAACCAAAGCATACATACACATGGAGGTACCAAGGCCCAGTCATATAAGGTAGCAGAGAGCCGGCCTTGCTGACCAGCTGAGAGAAGTCCTAAGTCCTATGAAAAATCAATGCCTATAAGGTAGGAAAGCCAGGTGGGAAAAAGGAAGGATGGGTGGGTGAGTGGTAGGAGGACTGCCTTCATAGAAGCAGGGGGAATGGGTATGGAATAGGGGGCTTCCCGAGAGAAAACCTGGAAATGGGATAAGATTTGAAATGTAAATAAATAAAATATCCAATTAAAACAAAAGAAAAAAAAGGTGTAGAATAGCCTAAATTCATTGGCACAAAAGACGATTTCCTGTGTAGAACACCAACAGTTAGGCAATAATATCAACAATTAAACAATGGGACCTCATTCAACTGAAAAGCTTCTGTGAGGTCAAGGACACTATCAATAGGACAAAATACCAGCCTACAGATTAAGAAAAGATTTTCATGAACTCCACATCTGACAAAGCACTCATATCTAAAATGTATAAAGAACTCAAGAAACTAGACATCAATAAACCAACAATACAATTTAAAATGGGTAAATAGAGAATTCTTTATTTTTTACCTTTTTAAAAATATGTATGTATGTATGTATGTATGTATGTATGTATGTATTTCACATATGAGTATCTGTACATCAGATCACATTACAGATGGTTATAAGCCATCATGTGGTTGTTGGGAATTGAACTTAGAACCTCTTGAAGAACAGCCAGTACTCTTAACCACTGAGCCATCTCACCAACCCACAATTTGTCCTATCTACAAGATGCACAGGAATAAAGATGGAGCAGATATTAAGGAGACAGCCCAACAATGACTAACCAAACTTGAGCCCAATCCCATTGGAGACAGCAAACACCTGACACTACTAATGATATGCTTGCAGACAGGAAGCTAGAGCAACTGTCTTTTGAGAGGCCTCATTCAACAGCAGATGGAAACAGATACAGAGACCCACAGCCAAATATCAGACAGAGGTCAGGGAGGAATAGAGGATAAAAGTGAGTGAACATGGGGAAAGAGGTCAAGAACACCACAGGAAGACCTACAAAGTCAACTAACCTGGGCCCATGTGGCCTCAAAGGGACTGAACTACCAACTAATGAACATGCAGGTGCTGTACCTTGGCCACCCACACATTTGTAGCAGATGTCCAGCTTGGTGTTCATAGGGGTCCTCTAATTCAGGGACTATCTCTAACTCTAAACCTGCCATCAGATCCCATTCCCCTACCTAGATGGCCTGGTTGGGCCTCAGTGGGAGAGGAGGTTACTTTTCCTAGATGTTCCAAGGTGGGGTGGTACCCATGAAGGACTTCCCCTTCTATGAGAAGAAAAGGAGGGTTTAATGGGGGAAGGAATTTGCGGGACAGGAGGAGAGGAAGAAGAAGTGTCCATGATTGGGATGTAATATAAATTTTAAAAATGAATTGTGGAAAATTTTAATTAATTAATATAAAAGGAGATTTTTCTGCATAGTAATCTCTCATGGCCATAAAGCATTTAAATAAATAATCACCATCTTTAGTTATCAGGGAAATGCAAATCAAAATGACTATGAGATTCTTACACCAATCACAATGACTAAGATAAAAAAACTCAAGAGACAGCATATGCTGGCAAGGATATGGAGCAAGGGGAACATTCCTCTATTGCTGGTGGGAATACAAGCTTGTAAGACACTTTGGAGATCAATGTGGCAGTTTTTCACATAACTTGGAATAGTTCTACCTAAAGACCCAGTAATACCACTCTTGGCATATATCCACCATATGACAAGGACACTTGATCCATTATGTTCATAGCAGCTTTATATAATAGCCAGAAGTTGGAAACAACCTAGATGTTTCTCAGTGGAAGAATAGACTTTTAAAAATGTTGTTCATTTACACAATGGAACATTACTAAGTTATTTAAAACAAAGACATCAAGAAATTAGCAGACAAATGGATAGAAGTACAAAATATCTTACATGAGGTAATCCAGACCCAGAAAGAAAAACATGGTATGTACTCACTTATAAGTGGATATTAGCCATAAAATACAGGATAACCATGCTACAGTCACCAGAACTAAAGAAACTAAGTAAAAGGGAAGCCTCAAGGAAGGATTTTTGAATCTCACGGAATAGGGGAAATAGACATTGGGGGTTGATAGAGGTAGAGGGCTAGGTGGGAGAAGGGGTGGAGAGGAGAGCAGGAGGGATCTATTGAATCAAGAATGGAGTGAGAGATTAATGGGAGAGAGAGTTAAGATCAATTGGGTGAGGGCATCTCTGGAATGATCTAGAAACTTAAGACAACGTAAACTCCCAGGAATCAATAAGGGTGACCCTAGCTAAGGTTTCTAGCAATGGGGAATATAGAATCTAAAAAGGCCATATCCAGAAAATAGGGAAAAAATACTTCCAATGGAGGGATTGTGACACCATCCCACCCACAAAACCTTCAACCCACAATTTGTCCTGCCTATGAAAGGTGCAGGCATTATAATAGAGCAGAAATTGAGGGAAAGGCTAGACAATTCGAAACCCATGCCGTGAGATACAGCCCACCTCTGACACTTTTAATAATATTCTGCTATATTTGCAGACAGGTGCTTAGCATAACTGCGATCTGAGAGGCTTCACATAGCAACTGATGGAAACAAATGCAGAGACCCATAGCCAAACATTAGGTAGGCTTGGGGCATCTTTTGAAAGGGGAAGACAAGGGTTGAAGGACCACGAGAGGTCAAGGATACCACAGGAAAACCTACAGAATCAACTAACCTGGGTTAATAGGGACTCACAAAGTCTAAACAACCAAGCAGAGAGCATGCATGAGACAGACCTAGGGTCCCTGCACAAATGTAAGAGTTGTACATCTTGGTATTCATGTGGAGCTTCTATCAGAAGGAGCAGGAGCTGTCTCTGACTCTTTTGCCTGTCTATTGTCTCTTTGCCCTAATTGGGCTGCCTTATCTAGGCACAATAAGAGAAGATTCATCTAGTACTATTGAAACTTGATATACCAAGGTTGGTTGATATCCATGTGAGGCCTCCTCTTTTCTGAGGAGAAAGGGATGACAAGAGGATGGGGGAGGGGTAGGAAGAGGGAGGAACGTGGTAGATAATAAGGAGAAACTGATAATGGGATATAAACTTAATTAACTTTATTTTTATTAATAATTGTCTTAGCTAGGGTTTTACTGCTATGAACAGACACCATGACCAATGCAACTCTTGTAAAGACAACATTGAATTGGGGCTGGATTACAGGTTCAGAGGTTCTCTCCAGTGTCACCACGGTGGGAACATAGCAGCATCTAGGCAGACATAGTTCTGGAGTAGCTGAGAGTTCTACATCCTCATCTAAAGGCTGCTAGCAGAATACTGACTTCCAGACAGCTAGGACTAGGTTATTAAAGCCCATGCCCACGATGACACACCTACACCAACAAGGCTACACCAAAGGGTTTCATCTTCTATTAGTGCCACTCCCTGGGCTAAATATATACAGTCTATCATAATAATTAATTACTTTTATTAATCTTTCCATTCATGTACATCTCGAATGATATCCCACTTCCTGGTTATGCCTCCAAAAGCCACCATCTCACAATCTCCCTCTCCTCCCTCCCCTTTGCCTTTATGAGGGTGCCCCCCACCCAACCTTTCCAACCCCCAAAAGAATAAGAGAAAGCATGTGTTTAGACTGATCAAGCAAAAAAATGTATCCTGATGGAAAGATACTACCTACTAAAGAGAGAGCCTAAAGTGATAATGCATTGGTCCTTGATTTCCTCTTCCTTGAAAGTAACTTCATGAATAAATGTTTCCCTGAGATCAGAGCAAAGAAGCTGATGCAACCACACCCTTGTGAGTCAGACCCCGTTCTAACTTAGGAGCAGATCATGACAAAGCTGTCTGTTACTAGTTTCGTGGCTTGAAAGATGTAGGATAAAATGAGTCATGGAAACTTGTCTAATGGTTTCAGACATCTGTTGAGGCTAGGCAACAAGCGGTAGGTCAGGGATAGGACTGTATGAAGTACTATATGTTAGGGGTTCGAGAACCAAGGCTAATCTACTGCAAAAAAGCTTCACAAAAGAAGTAGAGTTGGCCAAAGAAAGAAGTTAAATATATCATAAGCTATGGCATGAGTTACAGGGGCGGTGCTACTGAAGTTCTTTGCAACACAGATGATTCTACCAGCACTCTGGGGTGCCCTCTACATACAAGTACAGGATTTTGTGTTTCTCATGATGTGAGTTGGTCTTAATATCGTCCAATATTTCTTTGTTCTGGACCTATTCTCTTCCTTTGGAATAATAAAATTATTTTTGTAACTATATATTGGATCTTGCAACTTGTTTTGGTAGTTATGGTGGTTCACAGTTGGGAGATTGTCCAAGACTCAGACGCTTCTCTATACGTTTAATAGTGTTGGAACTGTTAAAGACTATGGGGACTTTTCATGCTGAAGTGAATATATTTTGTATTATGATATGACAATGAGACTCTGGAGACAAAGTGTATAATGTTATGTCTTAAAGGTGATTATTTTTGTGTATCAAGTGGACAGGGGGTAGATTTGTGGTGATTAATCTCCAGTAGATAACATGCTAATACCTACAAATCATGTAGGAATTGGGGCTCTGGGTATGAGTGCATAATATTGTTATGATTATATTATTTATAGTGCTAAGAAGAGGCAAATGTGGGTAGTACCATTTCATAAACTGTGGTTTCAGACTGAACAACATGAACAAAAGTGAGAAAAACAGCTCAATGTGAGCAGTGACATATGAAAGACATGAGGTCATTGTGCTCAGGGACAGTACTAGGGAAACCAGGAATGTTACAGATACATTCTTTTCGATTCAATAGAAGGGATTTGTACTTGTTTCTACCCTGAAAGCTGAGAATGGATGTAATTACGAATTTGGTGTTCTTTGCTCTATGTATGGTCCGGCTACACCAGAACCTCCCAGGACAACAATGCTTCTCACAGACTCTTCCCAGACCTTGAGCAATAAGAAATATCAGGGAAAATAGTTGTCGATTGTTCTCTTGTACCATTCACAACTCCTCTGATTCTTAGCACCAAGAAAGAAGAGGGACTGTCCAATAGTGAATAACATCAAAACTAGGCAATCATGCATACTATTTAATAGTAGATAGCATCAGGGAGAAAATTGCAAAAGTAGATCTTGTTAATCTTTGTGTAATCTTTCAGGGAAATCACGCATACCATTAGTTTAGATTCAGAGAGCTATAAACTCCCACAGTCAACTTCATCATGATTTTAAATTGCCCTGTAATCTCTGTCTTGTGGGAGCTAAGAACCTGCAGATTGGTCCCAGTAAGAATAGTTTCTCCATGCACTAGTTCTATTTTTCATTCAATTAGTTCAGACCAGAGAAGCACCATTCATGTATAGCACTATGATGGTTCTGCTGTTGCTTTCCATTCACTATTAATAGGAAAGGACCTTAGAATATGGGCAGTTTGGTAATGAGGCCAGATTAAATACCTAAGTACTTTGTTCAGGATAACTCAGGCAGGAGGGTGAGTGAGTAGCCAGGAAAATATCTGTAACACAAGACAGGGGAAATAGTAGAAGGTTCAGAAAAGCCTTGCCTCCATTTTCATGACTCTACTTTTCTGATCTTGTCCCTGATCATTTGCCCTGTTTTGGGACCAAGAAGAGGAACAGTTTGAGTGTATCGGTCTTTCATTAAAGTCTTTAATTTTGACTCTAAATATGACTACAAATATGGATCTGCACTGTATTTCTATCCAGAAAATAGATGGCAGCTTATTTTTTCCAAATTATTCTCTCACATGCAATCTAGCTAGCTCATCCAAAATCACCATGTGAGCACAAGAAAATACCATAAAGCTCCATCTCCTAGCAAACATTAAACAATAGCAAGTGTTTCATGAACTGCATCTCTGCATGCCTTTCCAAGTTAATTCATTGTCCCAGAAAAAATTATTTCACTATCCAGGCTCTAGCCCCAATAATTACCAAAGACTATCCTCTTTCCCAATTGACCATGCTTCTTGTCTCAAGTCAATGTGAATCACACTGATGAGGTTCCATTAAAATCAAGGTTTTGTTTTTTAGCTCTTAGGGATTATTTTAATGGTGTATGTGAAGCTTCTTCAGCAACACTTATGGCAGGGTTTAGACACATAAATAAGACATCCCGATTAAACAGAATACAAAGAAGAAGCAAACACAAACACCAATCTTTTCAGAAATGTGGTGTTACAAATGCAACATTGATTTTATTGTAAAATCGTATGGCTGCTACTGGTCAAGTGTATGCTTTTAAGAAAATGAAATTAAGAAGAAAAGAGTGAAGAATGTTTTTTAGAGGATTCATGAGAAGTTTCTCGGAGATGTCATAGAATCAGGAACAGCCATACCAACGCCACCATCTGCAAAATAGTGATAAAATTATTAGTTACAATTTAAGAACTTGATGTGACATTCCAAAATATTTCTTATTGCTTCAAATACGTTAATAAAATAAGAATATAAGTATGGGTACATTTGCATGTATATGTGCCTTCCCATAATGAATGAGTAAAAGTAGTTAAATTGGAAAGTAGGATAAGGAATTTTCATCTTTCTCTATACTTTTATGCATTTAATTTTGCTTTAAAGTTACAATTGGATCAGAAGACGGATGGGTGGATCTTAAAAAGTTGGTTTTCCCTTTGGAGTGTGTCTATTACCTACCTTCCTGAAATAATGAGTTTGTTACGGATCAACATCTTTTCTTTCGAGTTGAGCACTTGCTTTTGCACATTTATAGCAACCCTTGCATGAGCGATTCACAGCTTTGCATGATGAACAGACAGAATTCACTGAAGAACGGTGTGAGAGGGGTTTTTCATGTTGCTTGGAGTCAGAGGATTTTGTCCCTTGAGGTTGCTTGGATTCTAAAGCTTTTATCTCCTGAGGTGGCTTGACCTTTTGCTTTGGAGCCAGTTGGTTTTTAGGGCCTTTATTCGTAAAATAACTTTTACATTTTCCCGGGTGGTTTGCTTGGACCTTGTTTGGCTCTTCCTTCTGGCTCTGGCTCCTGATAGTCCCCTGTGGCACTGTCTGAGTTTTCTTCTCATTAGGACTCCCACCAGTAGCCAGGCGTGTCATCTGCTGAAAAGTGTCTTCTTTCTGGACATTTCTGATTCCTTCTCCCAGGTTAGCCACCCTCTGGTGTGTCTTTGTATCGTCTTTCTTGTTGCAGCTAACTTTGTTTCCCAGGTCAGGCTTCCTCAAGAGAATCCCTGGATATTTTTTCAGGGAAGGTGTGGTTTTGTTCCCTGAGGTATCTGTCTCCTTGGAAATTGTCACAGAAACACTTTTGTTGTTGTGGCAGATGCTCTCTTTCGAGTCAGCCACCTTCTGGGAAGTTCCTAGACATTTCTTCTGGGTGGAGCTGCTTTTTTTCCCCTGTGCAGCTATCCCCTGGGGCATTACTGATTCTTCCTTTGTGCTGGGATTACTGTTGACCTCCACTGCAGGTGTTTTCTGGTGTATCACTAGATTTTTCTTCTCAGTGGCTGCCATCATCTGGGGTTTGGCGTTATTTTCCTTGTGGCTGTTCTTGCTGCTGTCCCCATGGAGAGATGTTCCTTGAGATTTCTCTGGATCTTCCTCTTCACTGTGGCTTACGTTGTCTGTCAGGTGACTTAGATCCTGGAGGACCTCAGAACATTCATTCTCCCTATGGCAGATTTGATCCCAAGTGGGAGCTATTGTTTCCTGGGAACCCAATGTAACCCACAAGCCAGCTGGGTAGATTCCTGAAGGAGGTATGTGAGGTAAAGCTGGGCCATGGCTGCTGCTGTTGCTCTGTGTCCATTAGCACCTAACATGGTACAGGTGTTGAATATGGGACTCCTAAGGAGAATGGTGCATTGAGTGGTAGTGGATGCAGCACAGGCATTCGAAGAAAGGGATGCACTGCTTGGACCCAAGAACTTGGAAGTCCAGGTACGCAAGACAAGATTGTCATCTGAGCCTGCAAATGGGACCTATTCTGGGATTCTCTAAATACCAGCTCTTCCAGTTCTTCTTCCTCAAGCGACCACAGTGATGTTCTACGGTGCTCCATTGTAGGTTCAGGTACAACAGCCATCGCAGATCTCTCTGCTTGGAGCAGCCTCCCACGAAGTATTTCCCGCTCATCCATTGCCTCCTGGAGCGCAACCTGTGTAGACAGAAGTTGAGCGGCTGCCTGGTCCCTCTCTTCTCGCAACCTCTGTAGTTCAGAGACCAGAGTCCAGGAAGCTGACTCATGCTCTCCCACCTGGTCCTGCAGCCTCCAAACTCGACGTGCCTGCTGTTCACGCTGCCTGGCAGCCACTCTCACGCTCAAAGCCAAAGCGCTCCAGGTACAAGCCCTCTTGAAGCAGCGTGGCACTTTGGGGTCGACAAGGATGGTTTGGAGCTGATCTTCTATCTCATTCCAAGACTGAGAGTGAAAGGTCATATAGAATTCAGGACCTCCTCCATTCACAAGGACTTCATTATTAATGAATCTGATTACTTCAGTATGGCGGAAGCCACTACTCTGGTCCCCAAATTCGACTGCCATGGCTGTTGCAGCTTAGCCAAATAACATTCTCATGAACCGCCACTATGGTCACTGAAAAAGGTACCATACATGTGACCAAATTGTTACCCCCTTGCCTCCAGACTCAGTCCTACTTTAGCCTTTGTCCAATACTCATTTCCTATGTGACTCCTCCTCCTCTCCTTCCTTCCTTCCTTCCGACAAAAGCCAAGCTGATCTTCTGACCAAGCCCGCCGTACTCAACTGTAACTGAAGCTTAGTGAAGGAATACGTCACAAAGGGAGAAAAAGTTGAGTCATGTTGCAAGGCATTCTGGGAACAACCATATTTATCCTTATACTGCCAACAAGAAGTACAGGCAGGGTAGATATTGTGGGAATTTCAGTGAGCACAGAAACAGATACGTATGCAGAAGAAGGTCTCTCTGGAGACTATAAGCTAGTGCATAACTCCCAGGAACTAAACCACCAACCAACGAATACACATGGAGGGACTCATGGCTCCAGCCGCAAATGTAGCACAGGATGGCCTTGTCCAATGGAAAGAGAGCCCTTGATCCTGTGAAGGCTCAGTGCTACAGTGTAGGGAATTAGGGGCAGAGAGGCAGGAGAGAGTGGGTGGGTGTGTAAGGGAGCACCCTCATAGAAGGGGGATGGGATAGGGGTTCCAGAGGGAAACCTGGAAAAGGATAACAGTTGAAATGCAAATAAAGAAAATGTCAATAAAAAAATGAAGTCTTTAACAACATCCCTGTTGCTGAAAATCAAGGTAGAATTTCTAGGATGGGAAAAGGGTACAAGCAAGAGATAATGGGTTAGAGTTATAGCAAGGTAAAGCAAAATGGGGTTTCGTGTCTTCTAATTCAGCAGGTGCAGGGGTATATTGTCAGAGACCTAAAACAGAAAGCTGAGTTTGCAAAGCTGGCATCAAGAAGACTAGAAAATGGAGTTCTCAGTAGGAGTAGTATATATATATATATATATATATATATATATATATATATATATATATATAGAGAGAGAGAGAGAGAGAGAGAGAGAGAGAGAGAGAGAGAGATTTTGGGGACATTACAAATTTCAAATGAAAGTTTGAAAGTTAAAGGGAACGGTGATGAGCAATACCATTTCATTGGCTGAGTAGGTGAGGAGGAAGAAGAAGCCAGGAGGTCTTCTAGGAAGACTAAAAGATAGGATCCCACAACAAAGGTGCATATCCTCAACCCATGAAAAGGGAAAAGAAAATTTCAGAACTTCACTCTCCAAACTAAAATTCTGTGATGGAATATTTGCAGCTGAAGTGAAGAATATTGGATGTCAAGAGTTTCTGAGACTCCCCAAAATTTTGTGACTTATCAGGAGTCACAATGGGCAGCAGGACAGCTTCTGCCAGTAGGGTCATGAAGCCACATGTTCCTTTAATAAGGTTCCCTAACAAAAGAGTCAATCCTCAAAAGCTTTGGTATCTGCTGTGCTATCTACCCTCTCACTATTCTGAAATTTCACAGCATTCTAAAGGAAGTGTGTCACCAGAATTGCTGATGTATCACAGGCCACCAGACACTGCAGAAATAATAAAAGAATTACCTCAGAAATACAGAAGGAATCTTATCTCTCAAGATTAAATAGAATTTATCCAGCATGGAGGTCCAGAGTGATTACTATGGTTGTTGTTTGTCACCAGACAGAAGGATTATATTCATGATAAAGGACTTTCAAAACGTCAAATGAGCACTCATATAATAAACAACCATAATAAACATTCTTTAAGCAAAATAAAGTATAGAACCTCCAGGTAGTCACTTGTATCTCCTACTTTATGTATCTTGGTCAGCTGCCCCACAAGCTGACCTGTACAAGTTTACATTTTTAATGCTGAAAAGAAGTTTCTGAGTCTTTCTGTCAGCAACCATAAGCTTCAGGAAAAAATGTTTTTTTTTCTTTTTTTTCCCCATTTTTGTGTAAGAGGATAGAGACACTGGTCAACTCTTGCATAGTTCCTATCTCAGTAACTCTCACAAGAAAAGAACCTTCTATTTTCAAATGTAATACTAATTCCTCCACATGTCATTTGAATACCAGCCTCTCATTTTTTGATCTCAAACCATACATTCTATCACAACTGACATTTTTCATCTATTTTCTTCCACTGCTATCTTTCTCAGTATTATTATGGCATGTTCAAGTTTCTCCCATACTGCATAATATTCTAGGGTTCATTTCTGTCTCTTAATTTCCACTACTGTAACTACAGAAAATATCAAAAGGGTACTATTTGTGGCTCTCCCTGCACAATAATCCAAGGTTCAAAATATCCACTTCTTCCAAACTGACTTTTCTGTAGCATAGATTAAGAAATAAAGTAAGAATAAATAAGCTGCCAGGAAGAATGAAAATCAATAGCCTACTATTCCCTTATTAAAATCAATTCCCCCTCTATTTTTCTAAACCACGGACTGTATTAATTAAAATAAGGGTTATTGGAACACAAGTATTGTGTTACATAGGATACGATCTGATAATGGGGCAACTACTACTAAGTAACTACTAGGTAACATATACACTTTAGAACAGTGCTTAGAGCTTTGCTTAGAGCACAGTGTAAATTTAATCTTACATTTGAAATTTTCCACTTAATATTCTCAAACCAAAGGATCCTAAAAGAAGTAAAAGTATGAAGATAAATAGAATATTGTAAAAGTGTCGTTTTCATATCACCTCCCTACTAACTACTAAAGAAGTCCCTTCTTTGAGAATTTTGGATATAAGATGGGATTTGAGCAAGGTGTCATAAGATTTACATGAGGATACAGAGAAGGAAAACAAATCTAAAGTTGTTAAATTGATGTTTCTATGTTATTTACCAGGCAAATGCATTGGCAAGACCTATAGTGGGTCATATTGTTCTGCCATATCCAGTTAAATCATATTACTCAATTCATTGGATAAATGTCTCTTGCATTTTTATACCACTGTGTTTTTAGAAGCTTGCATCTGGTCTCCACCTACCTGCCTTGTATATTCCTGCTATTTCCATGGATGCTCTTTGCTAGAGACACAATCTAGATACACATCTGATACTACCAGGAAGGCACCATGTGTGTACCAGCTTTTGTGATATTTCCAGGATCTACAATGCCTTCTGGGTGCTGAAAACATCATCTGCTTCTGATCAGAAACAAAACATATTCTGTACATGAAAGCAGGAACAATACTGTGCTTTACAAGTAAAATTACTTTGAAGCACAGACTGTTCAGAAATATGAAGCCCAGTATTAAAGGAAATATGAATGAATGTTAATAACAGCATCTAATATTTTATTTTGTGCCTTTACCATAAAAATAAAAATAAAAGTGAAATAGAAATATTTAATATGATCATCAAATATTACTCGTTTTATATATTTATCTGTAAAAATAAACAGATATCTCTTCCCAAAATAATGACATTCTGTTGCTTGCACCAGTTTTGATTATTATAAAAACCATCAGTGTTTTGCCAGACATAGTAAATTGTAAGTATAAGGAGAGATGGTATCATCTCGTCTTATGTACTATCTATGCAAATTGTTGAAATTATGAATAGCAACACATGTAGATTGTCAAATAATGTGTCAAGTTACTTGATGTACTTTTGGTGATACTACACGAAAGTAACTCAATTATGATATTCTACTTGACGAATTCATTGTGTACATGTAGTAAATATTACTCACAATGATAGGTATACCCAATAGACTATTATTGCCTTAAAGCCACTTATTTTGATGACCATTGTTCATAGTGCCTGTGTATTATTTCCCAAAGAGTAATTTCCTAATCTAGTACTTATTATTCTGTTCTCTTTTAATTGTCAATGGGTTAGAAATGTTACATTCTCCTTCATTAGGTATGTTTTAGTTGATAAAAAATAAAGAAGTAGCCATGTTCCCTATCTGTGATCTTAAATTTTGCCCTTCAGTATGGCAAAAACAATGGGTTATATTAACCCATTTAACTAATTCAATATTTATATTTTGATTTCAATATTAATCCATTACTGAATACAGAGCATTTACAAATGGCTGTATGAATGAATGTTGGATAAATAGAATACATATTTATATTATGTTTACCCATTTTGTAACTTAATACCCATAATAAATATTCAATTGGGGCTGGAGGGATTGTTCAGCATTTAAGAGCACTGGCTGCTCTTTCAGAGAGATTCCCGGAGTTCAATTCCCAGCAACCACATGGTACCTCATAACCATGTATAATGGGATCTCATGCCCTCTTTAGATGTGTCTGAAGACAGCAACAGTGTACTCACATATAAAAGAAACAAATCTTAAAAAAATTCTTCAATTAATAAATGTATATTTACAATTTACCAAATTTTCTAAAACATTTAACTCTTTTTAACTAGGAATAAAGTATGAAACTTAGAAATCCCAATATTTTTTTCATTCTTTATTCATGCCTTATAACTCCTTGCCTTCCTACTCAATCTTTAATGTTCTTGATACTTTATCCATTAGTCTAGCCTAGTTAATCTTGCTACAGTTACGCAATGTTGCCCAGTTGTAAGTTTCAAGGAGTGTTGTCAACCCTTTTACTACTGGATCACTGAACTGTATTTGTTATTGATTATTACAGTCCTTTTCCTGAAACATGCTACTCTTCGCTTTCTGAGTATCACAGATTTTGACATCAAACTTACCTAGTTAATGTGTATGCCTTCAATCAGAGAAAGTACTGAAAGAGCTTGAAGGGGCTTGAGACCCCATATGTACAACAATGCCAACCAACCAGAGCTTCCAGGGACTAAGCCACTACTCAAAGACTATACATGGACTGACCCTGGGCTTCAACTGCATAGGTAGCATTGAATAGCCTAGTAAGAGCACCAGTGGAAGGGGAAGCCCTTGGTCCTGCCAAGAATGAACCCCCAGTGAATGTGATTGTTGCGGGGAGGTCGGAAATGGAGGGAGGTTGGGAAGGGAAACACCCATAGAGAAGGGGAGTTGGAGGGGTTAGGGGGATGTTGGCCCAGAAACCGGGAAAGGGAATAACAATCGAAATGCAAATAAGAAATACCTAAGTTAATAAAGATGGAGAAAAAAATTAAAATATATGTATGCCTTCAACTATTGCTTGTTTATTTTAAAATGAGATACTTTTCTTTCATTTCCTTAATATATATTGATGCGATGCTCTCTGGATTCTATATTGTTCCACTTTTTAATTTACACCTTTTCTCAGGACATCAGATTTATGCTAAAGCGTCCAAATACTATTGTTATAGTGTTCACTCTACAGAATGTCTATAAACATAGTATCTTATTCTAGTTCAAAATTTGTACTATATATTGAACTTCCTAAGTGTCTTATGAATGCCTTAATGAATAAAACTGGATTTGTCCCATCCTCTCTTCCTGGAGTTATCTCTTTTCATCATCTGCTCAGTTAACCAAACTAGAAATTGTAAAGACAATGTGACTTCATCTCCTTCACTTCAACTCTCTGTTCATGGGCACTGTGTCATTCTTATGACATAGTCACAAGTTCTTGGACTTTTACCAATTTTACATTTAGTTGACCATTTTCCAAATCAACTGTCATAATTTCTTAGTACAATGATTTCATGGTTATTCTACAATCTTCATATATTTCCCTTTAAATTTATTTTCCAGACAATGTCTAGATAATATATTGTCAAATTTTTATATAAGTACTATCTTTAAATTTCCATTGTTCCTTATGCAATAATGCCTAAACACATTAATATCATATGAAACATTCTAGGTTTCCTAGTAACATTGACAATCTCATTTTTATCCATTCCTCTACCTCTATTCAAGGAATGTTGAGCTAGTCTTAGGCCCTCTCACATGATTAATTTTCTCCCATTTCCTTAGATACATTTATATTGTTTCTTCTGCCTGGATCTAAGTACTGTTCACTGAGTTATTTTTAAATATTACTTTTATACACAAAACTATAAACTTGAAGCTAAGATCTAAATATGAAATAGAATATAAGGTGTTTGTCTTTCTGGACATGAGTTATTTCACTCAATATATTTTTTTTGTAATTGTATCCATTTTCTTGAAAATGTGATTTAATTTTCCTTAATAACAGGAATATTCTTTTATATATATGTGGTAGAGTTTTCTTATCTAAACATTTTTTGATGTTTAACCTAATTCCATTTTCTAGTTATTATGAATAAATTAGTGTTAAACATAGATGTAGAAGTGTTTCTGTTATAGGATACTAAATGTGTTTATGCCAAGGAGTGGTATAGGTGGGTCACATGGCAATTCAAATTCTAGTACTTAAAGAAACTTCCAGAATGATTTTTAAATGTTTTATCTAGTTTACATTTTAGCAAACAATGTATACATGAGTTTCCTGCCCACCTCAATGCAAGCATTTGTGCTATTTTTATTGTTGATTGTGGCAATTCTGACTGGAGAGAGGTAGAATCTGAAAGTAGTTTAACATGCATTTCCCTAATTCTAAGGTAACTGAGTTCTTTTAAAAGTATTTCCTAGCATGTGCATTTCATCTTTTGAGAATTTTTCTATTTGGGTCCTGTATGTATGTATTATGTATGTATGTATGTATGTATGTATGTATGTATGTATGTATTTATTTATTTATTTATTTATTTATTTATTTATTTATTTATTTTTACACTCCAGATTTTATTCCACTAATGGTCTGACTGTTGCACAACCCACCCCTCCTCCCTCTACCCTTGTCTCCACAAGGATGTCACCACCCCACCAGACTTCGAAACTCCCTAAGGCCTCCAATCTATTGAGGGTTAGTGCATCTTCTCTGACTGAAGCCAGAACTGGGAGTCCTCTGTATATGTGTTGGGGGCTGAATATCAGCTGGTGTATGCTGCCTGGTGGGTGATCCAGTGTCTGAGAAATCTCAGGGGTCCAGGTTAATTGAGACTGCTGGTCCTTCTACAGGGTTGCCTTCCTGCTCAGCTTTCTCCAGCTTTTCCCTAATTCAACAGAGGGGTCAGTAGCTTCTGTTCATTGGTTGGGTGCACATACATGCATCTGACTCTTTCAGCTGCTTGTTGGGTCTTTTGGAGGGCAGTCATGATAGATTCCTTTTGTGAGTACTCCACAGCCTCAGTAATGAGTAATGGTGTCAGGCCTTGGGTTCCCTCCTTGAACTGGATTCCCCCTTTGGGCCTGTCATTGGACCTTCTTTTCCTCAGGCTCTTCTTATGTCAATCCCTGTAGTTCTTTCAGACAAGAAAATTTATGCGTCAGAGTTTTGACTGTGGGATAACAATATCATCCTTTACTTGATGCCCTGTCTTTCTGCAGGAGGTGGGCTCTACAAGTTCCCTCTACCCAATGTAGGGCATTTCATCTGGAGTCATTCCCCCTTTGAGTCCTCAGAATCTCTCACCTCCCAGGTCTCTGTACTTTCTTGAGGGTTCTCTTAACCTCTCATAACTTATTTATTTTAATTGAGTTCTTTATTTCTTGCATTTACTAAAAATTATTTTATTCTTATATAATATATCATGATTGTAGTTTCCTCTCGCTATAATACACAGTTCTTTTCCCCTTCCCCTCCCAACTCAATTTATTCCCTTTTCTGTATCTTATTAGAAAAGAACAGGCTTCTAGGAGATAACAATCAAATACAACAAAAAATATACAGTAAGTTAAAAAACCCACCATACTAAAGTTGGACAATCAAAACAAACTATAGTATAAGAACCCCAAGAGTAGGTACAAGAATAAGAGACTCGCTCAAGACACATTCAAATTCCCATGAAAATACTAGCCTGAAAGACATAATATACGCACAGGAGCCTTTGTGCAGACTCTTGACAGCCATGGGCTTGCTGCTTCAGTCACTGTCAGTTCATATGAACTTTGCTTAGTTTATTTAGGGGCCCTTGTTCTCCTGGTATCCTCGATATCCTCTGATTCTTAAAACTCTTTCTACCTCCTCTTCAAGTGGGGTTCCCTGAACTCTGAGGGGAGGGATTTGATAGGGACATCCCATGTAGAGCTATGTATTCTAAGGTCTTTCAATCTCCACACTGATTTATGAGTGCCCTATCATTAGTATACCATTAGAAGTCATTATATTGTTACATTTTTAGACCAGTTTTGGTTTTAACCCTAGGTCTCTTGGCTATCTTGTCTCTGGTTCTTTGTCATACAGGCAGTATTGGCTATGGGGTCCATCTTATAGAATGGACCTTATGTCAAGTCAGATATTTAATTGCTTCTACAAGTTTTATGCCCTCATTGGTCTAGCATATTTTGCAGGTAGGGCAGATTATAGATCAAATTTTTGTAGCTGTGTGGTGTGTAAATTTCCCTTTTGGTAGTCTCCAGAGTACCTTCCCATACCAAAGACACTAAATCATATGAGTGACAGTTGTATGTAGACACTAGCTCACCCTCTCCATGTTCAATGAATTGTGTATGTGTTGTGTTCAGAAGTACAGTCCCAGTAGTAACAACTGATGCTAGTGAGGGTGTGAACTAAAGGGAACACTCCTTCATTGTTGGTTGAAGTACAAACTTGTGTAGTCACTATGGAAATTAGCATGATAATTCCTCAGAAAGTTGGGAATTAATCTACTTCATGATCCAGCTACACCACTCCTGGGCATATACCCAAAGGATGCTCCATCCAAACACATGTACACTTACTCAATCATGCACATTGCTGCCCTATCCATCATAGTCAGAAACTGGAAACAAGCTAGACATCATCAACAGAAGAATGCATTAAGAACATGTGGTGCATTTAGAGAATGGAATATTACTCAGCTAATAAAATGATGTAATGAAATTACAGGCAAATTGATAGAAATAAAAAAAAATCATCCTGAGGGAGATAACCCAGAAAGATAAGTTTGGTATGTATCTGCTTATACATAGATACTTCCCATGAAGTAAATATAACAAAGTTACAATCGATAGATCCAGAGAGAATATGTATGGAAAAAAGGACTAGGATGGACACATGGATCTCCTTGCAAGGAAGAAATAGAATAGATTTTATGGATAAAATGGAGGCAAAAAGGGACTGGAATTAGAGGAACAGGTGGGGAGGGGGAGTGGAGATGGGGTTGATGGAGGAAATACAGGAAGAGACAGCCAGAATTGTGGAGCATTTCAAAAATGGTATGGAAACCTAATGCAGTAGAAATTTCCTAAAATATTTGAAGGCAGGCATAAAGAAGTCTCCAAACAATGAGAACAGAGTACCAATTGGCTACCTCTTGTCATTAAAATGAAGCTTCTAGTACTAAGACTGGGTTAGACACTGCTGAGTTGTTGGCCAAGGTGTCCCATGGAAATTAAAATCCCCAAATGTCACAGACTGTTGCCAAGACAGTAGGTTGGTCTCTGCAAACTAACAGCAAAACTCTATTGCTGAAGTGTTATTTTTATAAGATTTGTGTTTTGAGCTCTTTGTTTATTCCAGACACCAATCTTCTGCCAAATGAATAGATGACGAAGATGTTTCTCCATTCTGTAACCATTCTACACAATTAAACAAAATAATTGGAGGTGAAATAGAGCACAGGTGAAATAAAAGAGATGAAGAATAATGAAGGCTAAAGAATTAACCAGCAGACAGATGGTGAAAGGAGGAGGTATTAGTTAATTTACATAAAATTAATTATGTATGAAAAATCTTAACGGAAAACCCACAAGTTTTTAAGCAAACCTCAAATTTTATAAAAATGTTGAAAAACAAGAGTCCAGATGGAATTACATTACATAGGTGGACAACATTGCTCACAGGAAACAGAGATTATTAAATGAAAAATCACAGTGCAAGGAACTGGGTACCTCTGTCAGGGAGGTTAAAAACGCCTTCAAAATAGCACAAACTATTGCCTTTGTCCTTGATTATGCACACAGACTACATGAAAAGTTCGTGTTGCTAGAGTATCAAATGCACTGACTTCGAGACATGGAAAAAAATCTGAGACTGACTTGGGTATGTCATTCATGCAACCTAAGTTACATAGTTTTGGAAGGTGCTCTATAAGATACTGAGGTACAAAGACTTAAGTGGGCTTATCCCGTCCTGGATCTTGCATGATGCAATATGGATCTGACAGGAAATATGTGAGTACTGCTGCAGCAGTACACTCTTATGCAGTAAATTACCATTTTCTGATGGACTTTGAGGGAACTTCAGGCTTGGTACTATATATAACATTAGCCAAAAGCTCACAGTGAGGGATATTATAAGCCGTGGGGTAAAATGTGATATTGCTTCAAAAATGACTTGTAAATATTTATATTTATGTTCATAGACCTAAGCTACTCTAAACCTTGATGGAAGCTTCTTTTTTCAAAGGACATCAGTCAACGGAGAAATACATTACTGGTCAAATACTAGGACTAAAAGACTGCGTGTATAGCCTCAAACACAACATCTATATTGACCTTACTAGCAGCAACAAGCCTCTAAAAACATTAGGAAAGAGTAAGCAGAAAGATGTAAGAGCCTGAAATGCAGAGGAGTGCTATTTAATTCATCTCTTCACATCATAGAAAATTAGACTGATCATTTTGCGTAAGAGTGCCCCCTTAGTACTTTTAATTTAGCTATTTGCTACCACAAAGACCTTAGTATCAATAAACCAACTTGGAAGGTGTGCTGGCTAGTTTTGTGTGTCAACTTGACACAAGCTGGAGTTATCACAGAAAAGGAGCCTCACTTGTAGAAATGCCTTCATGAGACCCAGCTGCAAGGCATTTTCTCAACTGGTGATCACGGAGGGAGGACCCAGCCCATTGTGGGTGGTGCTGTTCAGGGGCTGGTGGTCTTGGGTTCTATAAGAAAGCAAGCTGAGCAAGCCAGGGGAAGCAAGCCAGTAAGTGACATCCCTTCATGGCCTCTGCATCAGCTCCTGCTTCCTGACCTGCTTGAGTTCCAGTCCTGACTTCCTTTGGTGATGAACAGCAACATGGAAGTGTAAGCTGAATAAACCCTTTCCTCCCAAATTTGCTTCTTGGTCAGGATATTTGTGCAGGAATAGGAACCCTGACTAAGACAGAAGGTGAACTGTGATCTAAGGTCTTTGAAAATATATGTAGAAAACATTCTATATCTGTGTCAGAGAAGTGTGAGACAAAAAAGCTTGCATATATCTACCCAGAGACATTTGTACCCAGCATCAGGGTGCCTTCACATGTTCCTCAGTATTTATGTGCTCCAGAATCCCCCTTCAGAAATAATAAAACTTTGATTTCTTTGCAAATTAAAAATTACCCAAAGTATTATCTTGCCAGTATAGAGGAGGCAAAAGAATAGAAAAATGGGATGATATGAGAAAATGATGACTCCAAGACTGTGCTATAGCCATAGTAAGAATTTTCAATTTCTCTGCATATATACTTTGTGGCCTTTAATAACATTTTCTAAACTGATAAGTATATGAAACACATCGGTCAGACATACAAAATATACATTACGTTGATTTCTCATTTGGAAAACTACAGTTCGAGGAGAGAAGTAAAACAGGATATCTATTTTATCGCCTATTTTTGTCATGTGAATATATTGATCTCATGAGGTTGAGAAACAATAGTCTGTTCTTCTTTTCTCATGGGATGTAGTACATGTAAATGGGTAGCAAAGGGCACCACAAATAAGTGGTAATGAATAAATAGATACATTCCTTCACTCAAATTCTGCTATGTAATTAGGTTTATGGATATTCTTTCTTTTTTCAACATGTTTTTATTTTATTGGTTATTTTATTTATTTACATTTCCAATGTTAACCCTCTTCCCAGTTAAACCCCCTATTTCATGCCCTGTCCAACAGACTTCTATGAGGTGTTCCCCAAATGCCCACCCATCCCTTTACCTCTAGCATCCCTTCATGTTAGGGGTGGCTCAGCCTCCACAGTACCAGGACCTCCAATCCCACTGATGACAGATAAGGCCATCCTCTTCTACATATACAGCTGGAGCCATGGGTCCCTCCATCTGTACCCTTTGGTTGGTAGTTTAGTCTGGGAGCTTTGGGGTGTCTGGTTGGTTGATATTATTCTTCTAATGTGGTTGCAAATCCCTTCAGCTACTTTAGCCCTTCCCCTAACTCCTCTATGAGTGTCACCTTGCTCATTCCGATTGTTGACTACATGCATCCCCATCTGTATTGATCAGGCTCTGGCACAGCCTCTCAGGGAACAGCTATAACAGGCTCCTGTCAGCAAGCACTTCTTGGTATCAGCAATAGTTTCTGGGTTTGCTGTCTGCAGATGGGATGGATTCAGACATGGGGCAGTCTCTGGATGGCCTTTCCTTCAGTCCTGACTCCATTCTTTGTCCTTGCATTTTGTTTTAACAGGAGCAATTCTGAATTAATGATTTTGAGATGGGTGGGTGGTACCATACCTCAGCCAAGGGCAGTGCCTATCAACTGGATATGGTGTCTACAGGTTCTCTCTTCCCTTTATTGGGTATTTCAGCTAATGTCACTCATGTTGGGACCAGAGAAACCCTTTTGGGTCGCTGGCACCTGGCACTTTCTAGTAGTTACAGCCAGTTCACCATCCTCCATTGCTACACACCTCCACTCAATTGCATGACCCTCTGTACTTCTCCCCTATCTCCTCCCACACCTGATCCTGTCCCATGTTTTCCTCCCTCCTCTCTGTCTCCCAGATCTCTCCCTCCGTCTACATTCCATAATTATTTTCTTCCCCCTCTGAGTAGTACTGAAGCAACCACAAATTGGTCTTCATTCTTCTTCGGTTTCATATTGTCTGCGAATTATATTATGGGTATTCCAAGTCATTTTTTGGTCAAACTCACATATCAGAGAGTACATACATGTGTGTGTGTGTGTGTGTGTGTGTGTGTGTGTGTGTGTGTGTGTGTGTGTGTGTTTATGACTGTCATTTTCACTCACCATTATATTTTCTAGTTCCATCCTACTTGCCCAAGAATTTCATAAGTCATTGTTTTTAATAGCTAAGTAGTACTCCATTGTGTAAACGTACCAAATTTCCTGTATCCTTGCCTCTATTGAAAGATATCTGAGTTCTTTCCAGCTTTGGGAAATTATAAATAAGGCTACTATGAACATAGTAGAGCATGTGTCCTTGTTTTGGGTTGGAGAATTTTTGGGTATATGCCCAGCAGTGATATATCTGGATCCTCACGTAGTACTATATCTAATTTTCTAAGGAACATCTAGACTGATTTCCAGAGTGGTTCTCCCAAATAACAATTTCACTAGATATGGAAGAGTGTTCTTCTTTCTCCACATCCTCACTAACATCTGCTGTCACCTGAGTTTTTGATTTTAGCAATTCTGACTGGTGTGAAGTGGAATCTCAGGGTGGTTTTGCATTTCCCTGATGACTAAAGATGTTGAACATTTTTTTTTTTTTTATTAACTGAGTATTTTTATATACATTTCAAGTGTTATTCCCTTTTCCGGTTTCCGGGCAAACATCCCTTCCCCCCCCTTCCTTATGGTGTTCCCCCACCCTCCCCCATTGCGCCTCCCCCCACAGTCTAGTTCACTGGGGGTTCAGTCTTAGCAGGACCCCAGGGCTTCCCTCTTCCACTGGTGTTTTACTAGGATATTCATTGCTACCTATGAGGTCAGAGTCCAGGGTCAGTCCATGTATAGTCTTTAGGTAGTGGCTTAGTCCCTGGAAGCTCTGGTTGTTGGCATTGTTGTACATATGGGGGGCTTGAGCCCTTCAAGCTCTTCCAGTTCTTTTCTCTGATTCCTTCAACGGGGTCCTATTCTCAGTCTAGTGGTTTGCTGCTGGCATTCGCCTCTGTATTTGCTGTATTTGGCTGTGTCTCTTCAGGAGCGATCTACATCTGCCCCTGTCGGCCTGCACTTCTTTGCTTCATCCATCTTGTCTAATTGGGTGGCTGTATATGTATGGGCCACATGTGGGGCAGGCTCTGAATGGGTGTTCCTTCAGTCTCTGTTTTAATCTTTGCCTCTCTCTTCCCTGCCAAGGGTATTCTTGTTCCCCTTTTAAAGAAGGAGTGAAGCATTCACATTTTGATCATCCGTCTTGAGTTTCATTTGTTCTTTGCATCTAGGGTAATTCAAGCATTTGGGCTAATAGCCACTTATCAATGAGTGCATACCATGTGTGTTTTTCTGTGATTGGGTTACCTCACTCAGGATGATATTTTCCAGTTCCAAACATTTGCCTAAAATTTCATAAAAGTCGTTGTTTTTGATAGCTGAGTAATATTCCATTGTGTAGATGTACCACATTTTTGTATCCATTCCTCTGTTGAAGGGCATCTGGTTCTTTTCCAGCTTCTGGCTATTATAAATAAGGCTGTATGAACATAGTGGAGCACGTGTTTTTTTTATATGTTGGGGCATCTTTTGGGTATATGCCCAAGAGAGGTATAGCTGGATCCTCAGGCAGTTCAATGTCCAATTTTCTGAGGAACCTCCAGACTGATTTCCAGAATGGTTGTACCAGTCTGCAACCTCACCAACAATGGAGGAGTGTTCCTCTTTCTCCGCCTCCTCGCCAGCATTTGCTGTCACCTGAGTTTTTGACTTTAGCCATTCTCACTGGTGTGAGGTGAAATCTCAGGGTTGTTTTGATTTGCATTTCCTGATGACTAAAGATGCTGAACATTTTTTAGGTGTTTCTCAGCCATTCGCATTCTCAGCTGTGAATTCTTTGTTTAGCTCTGAACCCCATTTTTTAATAGGTTATTTGTCTCCCGGTTCTAACTTTTTTGAGTTCTTTGTATATTTTGGATATAAGGCCTCTATCTGTTGTAGATTGGTAAAGATCTTTTTCAATCTGTTGGTTGCCGTTTTGTCCTAACCACAGTGTCCTTTGCCTTACAGAAGCTTTGCAGTTTTATGAGATCCCATTTGTCGATTCTTGATCTTAGAGCATAAGCCATTGGTGTTTTGTTCAGGAAATTTTTTCCAGTGCCCATGTGTTCCAGATGCTTCCCTAGTTTTTCTTCTATTAGTTTGAGGTGTCTGGTTTGATGGGAGGTCCTTGATCCACTTGGACTTAAGCTTTGTACAGGGTGATAAGCATGGATCGATCTGCATTCTTCACATGTTGACCTCCAGTTGAACCAGCACCATTTGCTGAAAATGCTATCTTTTTTCCATTGATGGTTTTTGGCCTTTGTCAAAAATCAAGTGACCATAGGTGTGGGGTTCATTTCTGGTCTTCAATTCTGTTCCATTGGTCATCTGTCTGTCTCTGTACCAATACCATGCAGTTTTTATCACTATTGCTCTGTAATACTGCTTGAGTTCAGGGATAGTGATTCCCCTGAAGTCCTTTTTTATTGTTGAGGATAGTTTTAGCTATCCTGGGTTTTTGTTATTCCAGATGAATTTGCAAATTGTTCTGTCTAACTTTCTGAAGAATTGGATTGGTATTTTGATGGGGATTGCATTGAATCTGTAGATCGCTTTTGGTAAAATGGCCATTTTTACTATATTAATCCTGCCAATCCATGAGCATGGGAGATCTTTCCATCTTCTGAGGTCTTCTTCAATTTCTTTTTTCAGTGTCTTGAAGTTCTTATTGTACAAATCTTTTACTTGCTTGGTTAAAGTCACACCGAGGTACTTTATATTATTTGGGTCTATTATGAAGGGTGTCGTTTCCCTAATTTCTTTCTCGGCTTGTTTCTCTTTTGTGTAGAGGAAGGCTACTGATTTATTTGAGTTAATTTTATACCCAGCCACTTTTCTGAAGTTGTATATGAGCTTTAGTAGTTCTCTGGTGGAACTTTTGGGATCACTTAAATATACTATCATATCATCTGCAAATAGTGATATTTTGACCTCTTCTTTTCCGATCTGTATCCCTTGACCTCCTTTTGTTGTCTGATTGCTCTGGCTAGAACTTCAAGAACTATATTGAATAAGTAGGGAGAGAGAGGGCAGCCTTGTCTAGTCCCTGATTTTAGTGGGATTGCTTCAAGTTTCTCCCATTTAGTTTAATGTTAGCAACTGGTTTGCTGTATATGGCTTTTACTATGTTTAGGTATGGGCCTTTGAATTCCTATTCTTTCCAGGACTTTTATCATGAAGGGTGTTGAATTTTTGTCAAATGCTTTCAGCATCTAATGAAATGATCATGTGGTTTTGTTCTTTCAGTTTGTTTATATAATGGATCACGTTGATGGTTTTCCAGATATTAAACCATCCCTGCATGCCTGGGATGAAGTTTACTTGATCATGGTGGATGATTGTTTTGATGTGCTCTTGGATTCGGTTTGCCAGAATTTTGTTGAGTATTTTTGCATACGATGTTCATAAGGGAAATTGGTCTGAAGTTCTTTTCTTTGTTGGGTCTTTGTGTGGTTTAGGTATAAGAGTAATTGTGGCTTCATAGAAGGAATTGTAGTGCTCCATCTGTTTCAATTTTGTGGAATAGTTTGGATAATATTGGTATGAGGTCTTCTATGAAGGTCTGATAGAATTCTGCACTAAACCCGTCTGACCTGGGCTCTTTTTGGTTGGGGAGACCTTTAATGACTGCTTCTATTTCCTTAGGAGTTATGGGGTTGTTTAACTGGTTTATCTGTTCCTGATTTAACTTCGGTACTGGTATCTGTCTAGGAAATTGTCCATTTCCTGCAGATTTTCAAGTTTTGTTGAATATAGGCTTTTATAGTAAGATCTGATGATTTTTTTGAATTTCCTCTGAATCTGTAGTTATGTCTCCTTTTCATTTCTGATTTTGTTAATTTGGACACACTCTCTGTGTCCTCTCGTTAGTCTGGCTAAGGGTTTATCTATCTTGTTGATTTTCTCAAAGAACCAACTTTTGGTTCTGTTGATTCTTTCTATGGTCCTTTTTGTTTCTACTTGGTTGATTTCAGCCTGAGTTTGATTATTTCCCGCCTTCTACCCTCCTGGGTGTATTTGTTTTTTTGTTCTAGAGCTTTTAGGTGTGCTGTCAAGCTGCTGACATATGCTCTTTCCTGTTTCTTTTCTGCAGGCACCAGCTATGAGTTTTCCTTTAGCACAGCTTTCATTGTGTCCCATAAGTTTGGGTATGTTGTACCTTCATTTTCATTAAATTCTAAAAAGTTTTTAATTTCTTTCTTTTTTCCTTGACCAGGTTATCATTGAGTAGAGCATTGTTCAATTTCCACGATATGTGGGCATTCTTCCTTTTATTGTTATTGAAGACCAGCTTTAGGCCGTGGTCCGATAGCACGCATGGGATTATTTTCTATCTTTCTGTACCTGTTGAGGCCTGTTTTTTGACCAATTATATGGTCAATTTTGGAGAAAGTACCATGAGGAGCTGAGAAGAAGGTATATCCTTTTGCTTTAGGATAGAACGTTCTATAAATATCTGTTAAGTCCATTTGGCTCATGACTTCTCTTAGTCTGTGTACGTCTCTGTTTAATTTCTGTTTCCATGATCTGTCCATTGATGAGAGTGGGGTGTTGAAATCTCCCACTATTATTGTGTGAGGTGCAATGTGTGTTTTGAGCTTTAGTAAGGTTTCTTTTACGTATGTAGGTGCCCTTGTATTTGGGTCGTAGATATTTAGGATTGAGAGTTCATCTTGGTGGTTTTTTCCTTTGATGAATATGAAGTGTCCTTTCTTATCTTTTTTGATGAATTTTAGTTGAAAATTGATTTTATTTAATATTAGAATGGCTACTCCAGCTTGCTTTTTCTGACCATTTGCTTGGAAAGTTGTTTCCCAGCCTTTCACTCTGAGGTAGTGTCTGTCTTTGTCTCTGAGGTGTGTTTCCTGTAGGCAGCAGAATGCAGGGTCCTTGCTATGTATCCAGTTTGTTAATCTATGTCTTTTTATTGGGGAGTTGAGGCCATTGATGTTGAGAGATATTAAGAATAGTGATTATTGCTTCCTGTTATATTCATATTTGGATGTGAGGTTATGTTTGTGTGCTTTTTCTTCTCTTTGTTTTGTTGCCAAGATTAGTTTCTTGCCTTCTTTTCTTGGGTATAGCTTGCCTCCTTATGTTGGGCTTTTTACCATTTATTATCCTTTGTAGTGCTGGATTTGTAGAAAGATATTGTAAATTTGGTTTTGTCATGGAATATCTTGGTTTCTCCATCTATGTTAATTGAGAGTTTTGCAGGATACAGTAGCCTGGGCTGGCATTTGTGTTCTCTTAGGGTCTGTATGACATCAGTCCAGGATCTTTCTGGCCTTCATAGTTTCTGGCGAAAAGTCTGGTGTGATTCTGATAGGTCTGCCTTTATATGTTACTTGACCTTTTTCCTTACTGCTTTTTAATATTCTTTTCTTTATTTTGTGCATTTGGTGTTTTGACTATTATGTGACGGAGGTGTTTTTTTCTGGTCCAATCTATTTGGAGTTCTGTAGGCTTTTGTATGCCTATGGGCATTTTTTTTTAGGTTAGGAAGTTTTCTTCTATGATTTTGTTGAAGATATTTACTGGTCCTTTGAGCTGGGAGTCTTCACTTTTCTATACCTATTATCCTTAGGTTTGATCTTTCTCATTGAGTCCTGGATTTCTGTATGTTTTGGACCAGTAGCTTTTTCCGCTTTACATTATCTTTGACAGTTGAGTCAATGATTTCTATGGAATCTTCTGCTCCTGAGATTCTCTCTTCCATCTCTTTGTATTCTGTTGGTGAAGCTTTGTATCTACAGCTCCTTGTCTCTTCTTTTGGTTTTCATATCCAGGGTTGTTTCCATGTGTTCTTTCTTGATTGCTTCTATTTCCATTTTTAATTCCTTCAACTGTTTGATTGTGTTTTCCTGGAATTCTTTCATAGGATTTTTTTGTTTCCTCTGTATGGGAATTCATTTAGTTTATTTTTTTCTTGTTTATTCCTTTCTGTTTTTAGGCTTCTCTCTGTAGGCTTCTCTATGAGTTCTTCATGTCTTTCTTGAAGTCCTCCAGCATCATGATCAAATATGATTTTGAAACTAGATCTTTGCTTTTCTGGTGTGTTTGGATATTCCATGTTTGTTTTGATGGGAGAATTGGGTCATGATGCCATGTAGTCTTGGTTTCTGTTGTTGTGGGTTCCTGTGCTTGCCTCTCACCATCAGATTATCTCTAGTGTTATTTTGTTCTGCTATTTCTGACAGTGGCTAGACTGTCCTATAAGCGCAGTAGTTCGTATTCTTATCACTAAACGCTCAAAGCCCTGCTCTGTGGTTTTAAGACCTTTTGTAGACTGGACATAAGTCAGGGAACACAGCTTGGCAAAAATGGAAAGTCTGGAGAAAGGGACGCCACGCAGAGAATAAGTCTGAACATTTCTTTAGGTGCTTCTTGGCCATTTGAGATTCCTCATTTGAGAATTCTTTGTTTAGCTAAATACCCCATTTTAATAGGGTTATTTGGTTCGCTGAAGTCTAACTCCTTGAGTTCATTGTATATTTTGGATATAGGGTTGTTAAAAATCTTTCCCTAATCTGTGGGTTGCCATTGTGTCCTATTGTCAGGGTCTTTTACCTTCCATCAGCTTTTCAATTTTATGAGGTCTCATTTGTCTATTGTTGATCTTAGAACATGAGACATTTAGTGTTCTGGTCAGGAAATTTTCCTGGGTCAATATGTTTGAGGTTCTTTCCCACTTTCTCTTTCTCTAGAGTCAGAGTATCTGGATTTATGTTGAAGTCCTTGATACACTTGCAATTGATCTTTATACAAAGACATAAGAATGGACCAATTTGCATTCTTCTACATGCTGACCTCCAGTTGAATAAGCACCACATTTTGAAAATGCTGTCTTTTCTCCATTGGATTGTTTTGGCTTCTTTGTCAAAAATTAGGCGACCATATGTGTGTGGCTTCATTTCTGGGTCTTCATTTCTATTCCATTGATCTACCTGCTGATCGATCCCTGTACCAATACCATGCAGTTTTTTTTTTTTTTAATCACTATTGTTCTGTAGAATATCTTGAAGTCAGGGATGGTGATTCTCCCAGAAATTCTTTTATTGTTGAGAATAGTTTCCACTATCCTGTGTTTTTTATTATTCCAAATAAATTTGCAAATTGCTCTTTCTACATCTATTTAGAATGGAGTTGGAATTTTGATGGGGCTTGAATTGAATCTATATATTGCTTTTGATAAGAAGGCCATTTTCACTATATTAATCCTGGTGATCCATTAGCACGGGAGAATCCATTAGCATGGGAGATCTTTCTAACTTCTAGTGTCTTCTTTGATTTCTTTCTTCAGAGACTTGAACTTCTTGACACAGAGATCTTTCACTTGCATGGCTAGATTCACACCAAGATATTTTTATATTATTTGTGACTACTGTCGAAGGGTATCATCTCCCAATCTCTTTCTCAGTCCATTTTATCCTTTTCAGTAGGGTGAGCTGCTGGATTTGTTTGAGTTAATTTTATATCCAGTCACTTTGCTGAAGTTGTTTATCAGCTGTAGGTGTTCTCTGATGGATTTTGGGAGGAACTGGTGTACACTATCATATCTTCACTTCTTCTTTCCAATTTGTATCAGTTTGATCTCCTTTTATTGCCTCTAATTACTCTCACTCGAACCTAGAGTACTATATTGAGTAGATAGACAGAGAATGGACTACCTTGTCTTGGCTTTTATTTTAGAGGAATTGCTTCAGCAAAATTGAACGAAGGCCACCGAT